>NC_057811.1:363298279-363376877 GCF_018294505.1 Triticum aestivum | reverse complement strand
GCCGAGGGGGCAGATCTGAGGAGGGGGGAAAGAGTAGCTAGGGTTCGCGCCGGGGGAGAGATGTCGGCTAAATAGGGGGCGGCACCGGCCGATGATCGACACGGCGCCGGTCGGTGTCCAGATGGGCGCCACGATCCCCCTCGCTCCTGTAGCGAGGAGGGGGGCGATGAGGTGGGGTGGCTGGGCCGGCCAGGTTCGGCCAAGGGGGGTTAAATGGGCCATTTTGGCCTAGGGAGAGGGGGGTTTATTTCCTTTTTCACATTTTTATTTATTTTCTATTAAAAGGATAGCTACTGTTTTGGAGGAAAACATAGCATCGAATGATTTTTTTGTTGAAAGCGAAACTTAGCAAACAATTCAGGCACAACATTGTGGTGTTGCCTAAAAAGTTTCAGGGCCAAAGGAATTGATCAAGCATTTTTATAAATTGAAAAGGGTCAATGTAATAATTGTTGGACCACAAAATAAAATCCCAGGGGCATTTTGGGAAGTCAAATGAGGTAGGTTTCAACATGACAAATAACCAGAGATTATTTGCCACACATTGAACATTTTAGCTTTCATGTTTGAAAACTTTGAGTTTTGGACTTTAATTTGAATTTTGAAATTTGAACCTGTTTCGAACCAACGCGAGTTTATCAACAGTAATCATGGTGATGTGGCATCATTAGCAGAGGATTACTATAGATTAATTATCCGGGCATCATAGTGTGTATGATGCCGTTGAAGAAATCTGAGAAAGGGGGGCAGAGCCCGCGGGAGAAATAATCGACGAAGAAGGGATACCGGTTCGTACCGGCCTCGGCGAAGGAGGCAGGGACGATGCATGTGGCAGGGTGCCCCGACATCTCCCTTTTCCACAGGGGCCTGAACATGTCCCTGAGGGTGAGCGCATCGACCGTCGAGGTGAAGAGGGCGCGCTGTGTCTGAAGCTCCACCAACTCGCTCTCCGGCGCCTCCTTCCCTCCATCATCCTTGGCCGCTCCCTTACCCTTGCTCGTCTTTGGCGCCATGGCGGCTGAGGGGGAGTGAGGGATCAAGCGCAATGGGGGCACGGCGGCGGTGAGCAGAGGCGAAAGCTTTGATTTTGCTTGAGGAAGAAGAGGGGAACGACGGTTTTCGAGATTGGAAAAGGCACAGAGGGCAAATGAGTAGCGCCCCTGCGGTTTTTTCTTTTATGGGGAAAATTCGGGCCGCCTCTTTACTATTCATCGTGAGATGACGCAAGCGTGCTGCAACCGCTCCATGCACGAGCCCCACGTCACGCACTCACTGCGGATCATGGGGAAGCGCAACTGGCGAAGGGATTACTGCAGTTAAAACTCTGCCACGCATGCCCGCGCACCGTTCTGGGCCTGGCCTAGCAACGCCTTGTGCTTATGTGTGGCCCAGGCCCGGGGGCTTCTGTCGGTGTATAAAAGTAGGGGCCTTTCTGTACTCCCTTTACTTGTGCACAGGCAGTCATAGCCACACCCGCGGCCACGCTTGGCGGAGCAGAGGAAGCAAAGACACAAGGCTGCCAAGGCTGCACTCGAGCCAGAAGCGTGAGGAGCGAAGGGACAAGGTGAGCCTACCCTGGCAAGAGCCTTGCCGGGGCGGCCTACGTGGCCCTGACAAGATCCTTGCCGGGGCAATTTTCCCAACACCAGCAAGGCCACCACCCTTGAGCCTGAGAGTTCTGACACCATCAACAAGGTCAGGACCAAGGCTCGGGAGTGCCTGCGTGGTAGCATGCAGATCTTTGTAAAGACCAAAGGCCTGCAAGCCTAGATGAGGACCAGAATACCCCTGACAAGATCTTGCCGGGGAGGACCGTAGACTCCCGGCAAGACCCTTGTCGGGGACGCCCACGAGACCCCGGCAAGGCCCTTGACATATAGACTCGTACACTGTACATACTTTCCACCTCCTGTGTGCCACTGTGACAACCCCTTGACATATAAAAGGAGGCGCGAGGCGTAGTGAGGAAGGATTCAGACTTTTTGGACTGGGCATGCACCGCAGCTAGTTCAAGAGCTCAAGAACACTAAATACACACAAAGCAGGACTAGGGTTTTACGCATCATTTGCGGCCCGAACCTGGGAAAAAATCCCCCATGTTGATCTTCTCGACCCGCTCTTTGCGCAGCCCCACGCTCTGCCAACCGTAGTAGGGATTCCCTGTGATCCCATAGGTGTCGTTCCTGAGCCCTGATACGTTCCCTGGTGGGCACAAGACACCAGGGCGCGCCAGGCTTGCCTAGCGCGCCCAGGTGGGTTGTGCCCACCTGGGACATCTCCCGTACTCCGTTTTTCTTCCATATGCTTGTCCTCCAAGATAAAAAAATCTATATATACTTCCCGAACCTGTTAACCACCGTATCATGGAGAAAATCCTCTATTCTCTTTTCTTGCTATTTCTGGTCAGATTTGTCAAGCTAGGCATCATGTCTTCCTGGTCCTCCAACCACATGGAAGAAGATGCTTGGCTGATGAAGATCGAGACGAAGAGGGAGGAGCCCACGGACGCTATCAAGGGAGACAAGGGCAAGTAAACTACCATGGATCCATCCCGATGGCAACACACGCACTGTTGGCCGAGGAGGAGGAGGAAGATATCCTTAAACCCTATCTTACTCACCTTACTCCTGCTGAGATTAAAGCTTTTCGTGCCTTTGAAATGGTTCGCATACAAAATAAGTGTCTCACTCACGAAAATATTCTACATCAAGAGCATATCATCTATCTTCGGAGCGTCATCCGTCGGCTGCAGGATCTCTTGGCCCTTAAAGACAAGATCACTTCATCACCACCATCACCTTCTCCACCACTAAAGGAGAACTGAGTATCAGGTATGGGCACTCCCCTTGGCTTCCGTCAAGCTTGGGAGAGGTGCCCCGGTAACGTATCATCCCACTATCTTTTTTACTTTTACTTATCTGAGTTAAATGTTTTGCTTAGAAGAATAAAGTTTAGTTCGATCTTTTCTTGTTTTAGAGTTTGCTTAGTGATCGATCATTGTTATCGTGTGCAAGTTATATAATAAAGTTAGTTTGAGTTTTTGCTTTCTTACTTTCATGTTGCAAATAAAAAACAAAAAAGGGGGAAATAAGAAGGAAAGAAAAAGAGAAAGGAAATAAATCAATAAGATTATATACTAATCCTATGGTAGGTGATAGCACCACATAAGGAAAAGTGCAGGTAAGAATTTTTTTTGGAGATTGACAAAAATAGCATTAGTTAATGATACAACTCATGAAAGAATTAATAAGGGAAGAGAGATTCATATATAAATATACCATCCTAGAAATCTTTTGTGATTGTGAGCCCTCATCAAAATATTAGATGCCGAAATTGTTGACGTTGGACAAGGAAGACAACTTAATGATTTATGTTTGTTTATATTCACATAGAAGTCATATTGTCATAGATCCTTCAACATGTGGTGTTTGCCTCTATCTTTGCTAGCCAAAAATTCCGCACTAAGTAGAGATACTACTTGTGCATCAAAAATCCTTAAACCCAAATATTTTTCAAGTGTCCACCATACCTACCTATGGATTGAACAAGATCCTTCAATTAAGTTGTCATCGGTGCAAAAAGGCAATAAAAATTGCTTCTAAATATGTAAGATCACTTAGTGTAACAGAAAATTGAGCGTTGTACGAACTTGGATGACAAATAAATAAAAGCGACAGACTGCATAATAAAGGTTGTCATCTTAAGGGGAAATACAACGTGACATTCTCTTGCACTAAGGGATTGTGCATGCAAACAAATAAGCGCATGGCAACCTCTGCTTCCCTCTGCGAAGGGCCTATCTTTTACTTTTATGTATTTACTTTTATGCAAAGAGTCAAAGTTTTCCCTCTATTCCTTTTTATTTTCCCTTCGGCATGCATCATGTGGTGAGGAAAGATCTAGGCACATATGCCCAGTTGAATATAGATAGCATGAGTTATTATTGTTGACATCACCCTTGAGGTGAATATGTTGGGAGGCAAAACTATAAGCCCCTATCTTTCTATGTGTCCGGTTGAAACGTTTTGCTCACGGGTACGAGGTGAGTGTTAGCAATCATAGAAGACTATATGGTGGTTGAGTACGTGGACTTGCCTTAAAGGCTCCGACACATGAACCTTCCTGAAAAGATGATGATTCTAATTGCAAAGTTGACCAAGAACATAGTTTGTTGGTTTCTAATAGAGTTTTTGCTTTATACTTCGACTGTGTGATGGACTGTTACTTATTCATAGGAGGTATATGATGCAAGTTTTATGATAAAAGTCCTATGTTTAATTTTGTTGCTGTTATAATAATCAACATGATGCTTCTATGTCCGTATTTTGTCTTTATCGACACCTCTCTCTGAAAGCATGTGGCCATGTTTTTCGATTTCGGTTTTTGCTTGAGGACAAGCGAGGTCTAAGCTTGGGGGAGTTGATACGTCCTTTTTGCATCATGTTTTCTTAATGTTATTTATATTGTTTTTATCCATAATAATGCTTTTTGGAGTAATTCTAATGCCTTTTCTCTCATAATTTGCAAGGAACACACTAAGAGGGAGAATTCCGGCAGCTGAAAATCTGGACCTGAAAAAGTTACGTCAGGCACCTATTCTGCACAACTCCAAATGAGTTGAAACTTCACAGAGTATTTTTATGGATTATTTAAGAAATATTGGAGCCAATAAACACCAGAGGGGGGGCCACCAGGTGGGCACAACCCACCTGGGCGCGCCAGCCCCCCAGGCGCGCTCTGGTGGGTTGTGGCCTCCTCGGACCACCTCCGGTGCCCATCTTTTGGTATATAAGTCATTTTGACCTAGAAAAATTAAGGAGGAGGCTTTTGGGACGAAGCGCCGCCGTCTCGAGGCGGAACTTGGGCAGGAGCACTTTTGCCCTCCGGCGGAGCGATTCTGCCGGGGGAAATCATCGTCATCATCATCACCAACAACTCTCCCATCTTGGGGAGGGCAATCCCCATCAACATCTTCACCAGCACCATCTCATCTCAAACCCTAGTTCATCTCTTGTATTCAATATTGTTACCGAAACTATAGATTGGTGCTAGGGGGTGACTAGTAGTGTTGATTACATCTTGTAGTTGATTACTATATGGTTTATTTGGTGGAAGATTATATGTTCAGATCCATTATGAATATTAATACCCCTCTGATCATGAGCATGTTTATTGTTTGTGAGTAGTTACTTTTGTTCTTGAGGTCACGGGAGAAATCATGTTGCAAGTAATCATGTGACTTCGATATGTGTTCGATATTTTGATGGTATGTATGTTGTGATTCCCATAGTGGTGTCATGTGAACATCGACTACATGAAACTTCACCATATTTGGGCCTAAGGGAATGCATTGTGGAGTACTAAATAGATGGTGGGTTGCGAGAGTGACAGAAACTTAGACCCCAGTTTATGCACTATTCCGTAAGGGACCGATTGGATCCTAGAGTTTAATGCTATGGTTAGAATTTATTCTTAATACTTTTCTCGTAGTTGCAGAAGCTTGCGGGAGGGTTAATCATAAGTAGGAGGTTTGTTCAAGTAAGAATAGCACCTAAGCACCGATCGACCCACATATCAAACTATCAAAGTAGCGAACTCAAATCAAACCAACATGATGAGAGTGACTAGATGAAATTCCCGTGTACCCTCAAGAACGCTTTGCTTATTATAAGAGAACGTTTTGGCCTATCCTTTGACTAAAAAGGATTGGGCTAACTTGCTGTATACTTGTTACTGTTATCGTTACTTGCTCGTTACAAATTATCTTGCTATCAAACTACTCGCTACTTACAATTTCAGCACTTGCAGACATTACCTTACTGAAAACCACTTGTCATTTCCTTCTGCTCCTCGTTGGGTTCGACACTCTCACTTATCGAAAGAGCTACAATTGATCCCTATACTTTTGGGTCATCAGGCTTCGCCTAAGCACTACGTGAATATGAGCGGAGGCGTAAATTGTTGAGGGGTGCGCCGCACACGGCTAACAACTGTTGATGTGTGTTCTAGCGGTGCCCCCCTTATATATATAGGTTGGAGGGGTGGAGAGGCAGCTAAGGGGGCACCCCAAGTAGGAGGAATCCTACTTGGGCGCCTCCCAATTCGGCCTCCCCCCTTCCATATTCATCCAGAGGGGAAAGGAAGGAGGAGGGAGGAGAGAAGGAAGGGGGAGGCCGAATTGCTCCCCTTCCTTTCTCTCTTCCCCTCTTTCCTTCCCCCTTATTTTGGCCTACATGGGGCACACCATCCCCCTAGGGGCTGGTTGTCGGTGTCAAAACTGGCGGATCTCGGGTAGGGGGTCTCGAACTGTGCGTCTAAGGTCGATGGTAAAAGGAGACGGGGGACACAATGTTTACCCAGGTTCGGGCCCTCTCTATGGAGGTAATACCCTACTTCCTGCTTGATTGATCTTGATGAATATGAGTATTACAAGAGTTGATCTAGCACGAGATCGTAATGGCTAAAACCCTAGAAGTCTAGCCTGTATGACTACTGTTATCTGTCTTGTCCTCTATGGACCTATCCCCCAGGTTTACATAGACACCGCAGGGATCTAGGGTTACATAAGGTCGGTTACAGAGAAAGGAATCTTCATATTCGATCGCCGAGCTTGCCTTCCACGCCAAGGAGAGTCCCATGCGGACACGGGTAGAGTCTTCGGCCTTTGTATCTTCACAGCCCATCAGTCCGGCCCATGGCTAATTGGCCGTATGCCCGAGGACCCCTTAGTCCAGGACTCCCTCAGCAGCCCCCGAACCAGACTTCAATGACGAGGTGTTCGGCACGCAGATTGTCTTCGGCATTGCAAGGCGGGTTCTTCCTCCAATGACTTCAAGGTGATGTATCCGGCCTTCCATTTAATGTCGTACCCCTCGGCTTGTGTGCATCAACGACTTCAGCTTCCACGTGTCAAGCGCATGCGAGAGGTCAGGGCATTTTTGCACATAACACCCCGGCCATGAGAAAGAGTGTCTATAAAGAGATTGGATCTAAGATCCATTCGGCACCATGCGGAAAAAAAATCCTCAGAGACTGCTGGGAAAGACCACTCCAACATGGCTAGCGCTCCCAGCTCCTCCTCCTGTCCCTGTGGCCCAGAAAAAGGCGATTGGGAGAGGTGCTCTGTTCCCCATAGTCAGCTGGAGAAGCTGCAAACGCAGGGATTTCTTCCCCCTGCGGATCTGGTCCCTGTTCGAGCGGGGTTGACCTCCTCCAATGGTGAGGTCCAGGCGGAGAACTTCCCCAATCTGTCTGAGGGGGAACGAATGTGCTTTGTCCCCTACCTGCTAAGATGCGTCGGGTTCCCAATTCATCCGTTCCTCAGAGGGCTTTTGGAATACTATGGCCTCCTACTACACAACTTCACGCCGGCCTGTGTTCTGCACATCGCGGGTTATGTCACTCTTTGCAAGCTATTCCTGGGTTGTGAGCCCCACTTTGAACTGTGGAGAAGGCTGTTTTGCGTCGTCCCGCGTAATCATGAGGGATCAATATTTGAAGTGGGCGGAGTCGAAATATGGCGCATCGCCGAGACCGGATACCTATCCGGTAAACCAAAGAAGGCGTCCGAAGAGTGGCCTTCCGAATGGTTCTATATTGAGGATGTCGCACTTATAGACCTAGTTCGGAGGGGCCTCCCCGAGTTCACCAGCGTTCCTTTGAAGAAATGGCACAGCTAGCGCCCTCGGAGCCGCGAGGAGGAAGATAGTGCGGAAGTTCGTCAGATCTTGAGCAAGGTAAGGACGCTCGCTCAGTCCGGGTTATCTATAGTCGAAGTGATGGCAATCTCCATAGTACGGGGGTTCAGCCACTCCAATATAGAGGGCTTCCCATGTGGCACTATAACGGGGAGGACAACGCCTCCCGCTGCGGTAGGAAGGGTCCGGACACCCCCGCCGCTTTGGCCAAAATATTGGCCGAACTGTTCAAAGGGGAGGAAGAGGAGTTCTTGCATATCAAGCGTAGAGATGGATATTCCATGTATAGTGCTCCTAGCTGGGTAAGCCCCAACTCCTCTGCTCTACTCATTCCAGTCCCTGAACTACTGTTAACGAATATTAACTCGTCCTTTTTATAATAGCACTGGCGAAAGATTTCCGAAGGGCTTCACAGCCCCGCCCCACAGCCCGAGGGCCACAATCGGGACCTCGACCCCGGATTCGAAGAGGATCCGGATATATTCATGGTGCTCGAGGATGGGGTGTTTTACCAGGCGAGCTATGACGGCACAGAAGTGGCCATCATCGCCGACTATCCCGGCCTTCTCCCGCTTCACACGTAAGTAATCAGGAGACACTTTGTCCAAAAGAGTTCTCTCATTCTACCTCACCCACTCCACCGTCCTGTGCTCAAAAGGGGAGGCGTTCAGCGCGCCATGCTACCCCAGGGGTATCTCCAAAGAAAGCGGTCCCTACGCCGGGGAAGCCTTCAAAGAGGAAGGCCAACAAAGATACGTCCGACCTTCATCAAAGAGGTATAGATTCGAAAATATGTTTTGTAGCAGTCGCATCCAACTGTGACTTTTATGTTTGCCCTGTACTAGGAAAAGGGTCTGCCGGACTATGTCCGGGGATCCGGCCAGTCATACTCCCAACACCCAGGATTCGGTCCCAGCCAAGGAGACGAGGGTTGATATGGGAGCGACGCCGGACTGTCCTTCGGCTGAGGGCTCGGGAGATATGTCCATCACCAACTCGCAAGTGGAGAGCGCCATGAATCATCGGCGCCGGAAGGCCATTTTCCAAGATCCTCGCTTCTCAAAAGAGGCGTTCAGTGCCTTCAGCTCGGCTGATGCATACATCCGGGCTGCTCGAGATGGTCTTAACAGGGCCACGGAGCAGCATTTAAAAGATGTACAGGTAAGTTTAATTTGTCCGAATATGCTAACCATATGGCAGTAGCCCCGAGACTTGAAGCAGTTGGTACAAGTGATTTAAGGATCATTGTATAACCAGGTTCTTACGGAGAAGAACGACCTGCTGGCCCACGAGCTGGAAAAATGTCGGACACGGCTAACTGCTGCAACTGCCGAACTGGAAGAGTCCAAGAAGGCATCGTGTGTTAATATTTCCCTCCATCGAGAAGAAATAATTAAATACCAGCTTGTGCTAATATTGTTGCTTATCATAACAGGATCGTCCGATCAATTGGAGGAGAAATGGAAAGCCGCTCAAGCGGGCGAGAAAGAGGCGAAAAGACTACACGCCGCAGGCGAGCGTGTTCTGACCCGAGTTAGAGATGAGAAGAACAAGCTGCAGGATGCCCAGACCCAGCCGGGCGAAGAACTGAAATATGTACGTGCCCAACTGGCTGATTCCGTGAAGGAAAATAAGAGGTTGCGAGGTGGCATATTCAGTACGTGGTCGAACTTACCTTCGAGTAACTCGGAGATAACAGGGACTGACAGAGTTATGTCTACAGGTATGCTGACCGGTCGTCCCGAAGAGGAGATGTCCGGATTCTCGGGCGATCTGCTACAAGAGCTGTCGCACATGCATGAGCAGGCTCGGCAGGCGATGTGAAGCGTTGCCAAGGCCTTGTGGCCATCTGCCTCCCCTCCAGGAAAGATGGAGGAGCTCCTAGAGCTATTCAAGGGAGCGCGGCGGCGCTTTCGATTGTGGAAGATATCGGCCTGCCGGGAAGGTGCACGAGAAGCCTGGGCCATGGTGAAAACACGGTACACCAAGCTTGATCCAAATCATATGGCTCAGGTCGGACCTCTAGGGTCAGATGGGAAAGAAGTTCCCCTTAATTTGGTATATGACCAAGTAAAAGTAGCCGCCAAGTATTCCCAACAGGATTGTAAGTTAGATAGCCTGCTGGACGGTATAGAGGAGGAAATTTTTGAGTCCAAGTGACTATGTATTTTCCTTCTAGCTGAATTGTAAAACGATTGTCATGGCAGACCTTTTCGCTTCGACCTCTGGACCTAAAGGTGCAGAGTGTTTCCGAATACCTGAGCGGTAAAATAGACCGGGGTATGCGTGGCAACCAGGCATAGGGGTCATAGTTGCTTGAACAGACAAGTTGTATCCGGCTAGTTATGTTATATTACATTATGATTGTAAGAAACATCTTCCAGAGAGAATAGTTCCGCTAAGGGTTCCTTTCCCTGGGTGTGCACGCGTAAAAATGCATGTCTGAACTGTGATTCGAACAATCGCAGTATGAGTAACATCTGGGGGTTCACGATGGGGTGAAAGCAAAAACATCTTTAATCCACCGACCGAATATTCCCTTAAGAACGCTAGCTTTTGGCTTCACCCAGTCTGAGGTACACGTCCGGATGACCCGGTAGTAACAATCGCAGAGGTGCTCCCTTTATGCCCTAGCCGAACTAACAGGAACGTAGGGCATAAGCACAAGAGCCACGCAACCTAGCTTGGCCAAAACATAAGTCATATCGATGCATATAATGGTGAAGAAAAGTACATATGGGGAAGACGCGCATGTGTGATGAGCTTGATGCTCAAAAAATAACTTTAACAAGCTTCTGTCAAAGAAGCCCCCAGGCATAATGAAGGTACATATTTGAGTATGTGTATGTCACAGGTGCACGGTGAGCCGCACGAAAAGCTTTAAAGCTAATAAGAAAGGAAAAAGCGAAAAGAGAGCAAAAAGCAATGGGAACAACAAGGAGAAGGAAACAAACAAAGAGTTCGGCGCTAGGCATAGAATCTTCGGAGTCTGGCAGCGTTCCAAGGGTTCGGATCTAGGCTATTGTCTGATGCATCACGCAGGCAGTACACTCCTCCAGTGAGAACTTCGTCAATGATGAAGGGACCCTCCCATTTGGGCTTGAGTTTGTCCTTTTTCTTCTCCGGCAAGCGTAGAACGAGTTCACCAACATTATAAGTCTTGGCCCGTACTTCTCTACTTTGATATTTGCGGGCCTGTTGTTGATAAAATGTGGAACGGGATTTTGCAACGTCGCGCTCCTCCTCCAGGGCGTCTAGGCTGTCCTGCCGATCGAGCTCGGCCTCTCTCTTTTCGTACATGCGCACTTGAGGTGAGTCATGAATAATGTCGCAGGGTAGCACAGCCTCTGCGCCGTACACCATGAAAAAAGGTGTGTATCCGGTAGTGCGATTGGGCGTGGTCCGCAGCCCCCAGAGTACGGGGTCGAGCTCCTCAACCCAGTGCTTGTATGATTCCTTCAAAGACCGCACCAGCCTGGGTTTGATGCCGCTCATAATAAGACCATTGGCCCATTCTACTTGACCATTTGTTTGCGGGTGATAGACGGAGGCGTAATCGAGCTTAATGCCCAGATTGGCGCACCAATTTTTCACCTCATAGGCTGTGAAGTTGGAGCCGTTATCGGTGATGATGCTGTGTGGAACACCATAACGGTGTACAACGCCGGATATAAAGTCTATCACTAGTCCGGCTTCGGCCGTTTTAACTGGTTTGGCCTCTATCCACTTCGTGAATTTATCCACCATGACCAACAGTTATTTTTTCTTATGGCTTCCTCCTTTAAGGGGTCCGACCATATCAAGCCCCCAGACATCCGACACAATGTTGGACAAGGTCCTGCGTGTCTGGTCGGGCCGTCAGCCAATAAAAACCTGTACGGAAGGCCTTGCTAACAAGGGCCCGAGCTGCGGCGTGGTGGCCAGCGAGACCAGCATGGATTTCAGCCAGGAGCTGCCGCCCCTCCTCGGAGATACATCTCTGAAGGACTCCGGTAGCGCTTTTCTTGTATAGCTCTCCGACGTGAACCTTGTAGGCCTTCGAACGCCGGACAATGCGGCGGGCCTTGTTCTGATCCTCAGGGAGTTCTTTCCTATTAAGGTAGGCCAAGAAGTGTTCGGTCCATGGGGCAATGACTGTGATACGTCTCCAATGTATCAATAATTTTGCTTGTTCCATGCTATATTATATTCTGTTTTGGACATTAATGGGCTTTATTATACACTTTTATATTATTTTTGGGACTAACCTATTAATCGGAGGCCCAGCCCAGAAATGCTGTTTTTTGCCTATTTCAGAGTTTCGCAGAAAAAGAATATCAAACGGAGTCCGAACGGAATGAAACCTTCGGGAACGTGATTTTCGGAACGAACATGATCCAGAGGACTTGGACCCTACGTCAAGACATCAACCAGGAAGGCACGAGCTAGGGGGCGCGCCTACCCCCCTGGGGGCGCCCTCCAGCCTCATGGGGCCCACGTTGCTCCACCGACGTACTTCTCCCTCCTATATATACCTACGTACCACCAAACTACCAGATATGGAGCCAAAAACCTAATTCCACCGCCGCAATCTTCTGTACCCGTGAGATCCCATCTTGGGGCCTTTTCCAGAGCTCTGCCGGAGGGGGCATCGATCACGGAGGGCTTCTACATCAACACCATAGCCTCTCCGATGATGTGTGAGTAGTTTACCTCAGACCTTCGGGTCCATAGTTATTAGCTAGATGGCTTCTTCTCTCTTTTTGGATCTCAATACAATGTTCTCCCCCTCTCTTGTGGAGATATATTCGATGTAATCTTCTTTTACGGTGTGTTTGTTGAGACCGATGAATTGTGGGTTTATGATCAAGTTTATCTATGAACAATATTTGAATCTTCTCTGAATTCTTTTATGTATGATTGGTTATCTTTGCAAGTCTCTTCGAATTATCAGTTTGGTTTGGCCTACTAGATTGATCTTTCTTGCAATGGGAGAAGTGCTTAGCTTTGGGTTCAATCTTGCGGTGTCCTTTCCCAGTGACAGTAGGGACAGCAACACACGTATTGTATTTTTGCCATCGAGGATACCAAGATGGGGTTTATATCATATTGCATGAGTTTATCCCTCTACATCATGTCATCTTACTTAAAGTGTTACTCTGTTCTTTTGAACTTAATACTCTAGATGCATGCTGGATAGCGGTCGATGTGTGGAGTAATAGTAGTAGATGCAGGCAAGAGTCGGTCTACTTGTCGCGGACGTGATGCCTACATACATGATCATACCTAGATATTCTCATAACTATGCTCAATTCTGTCAATTGCTCAACAGTAATTTGTTTACCCACCGTAATACTTATGCTCTCGAGAGAAGCCACTAGTGAAACCTATGGCCCTCGGGTCTATTTTCCATCATATTTAATCTCCCGACAACAAGCTATTTCTGGCGCCGTTTTTATTTTGCTTTCTTTACTTTGCATCTTTATCATAAAAATACCAAAAATATTATCTTATCATATCTATTAGATCTCACTTTCGTAAGCAACCATGAAGGGATTGACAACCCCTTTATTGCGTTGGTTGCGAGGATTTTATTTGTTTGTGTAGGTGCGAGGGACTCGTGCGTGGCCTCCTACTGGATTGATACCTTGGTTCTCAAAAACTGAGGGAAATACTTACGCTGCTTTACCACATCACCCTTTCCTCTTAAGGGGAAAACCAACGCAGTGCTCAAGAGGTAGCAAGAAGGATTTCTGGCGCCGTTGCCGGGGAGTCTACGCAAAAGTCAACATACCAAGTACCCATCACAAACCCTTGTCTCCCACATTACATTATTTGCCATTTGCCTCTCGTTTTCCTCTCCCCCACTTCTAAAACGATTTTCAAAAACCTTTGCCTTTTCTTCGCCCTCCTTCCGTTCGATCGTGTGTTACCATGTGCCTTCTTTTTGCTTGCATCTTCGCTTGCTAAAAGTTTACGGATCCTCATCCCCTTGCTAATCTTTTTAAGAGATCCAATTATGATGAACCAGTTTCTAGTGATTTGAGTGCACTAGATTATCTTTATGAGGTTTTGCTTGAAATTCGTGAATCTGAAAATTGTGATGAAGAAATTTATGAAGAGATTCACGATAGCTCCTTGAATAAAAAGCATGATTGCAATGATTTTACTATAAATTTTCTCGATGTCAATTGTGCTAATAATATGCAAAACCCTAAGCTTGGGGATGCTAGTTTTGCTATGTCTACTACTTGTTGCAATGATCATGATTGGGGTGATTCTTCTTATGATCTTGAAAATTTATTTAAGCCACATGATGAATATGAGATTGATATCAGTGTTTGCAATATTATTGAAAGTGGGTTTGGAAGAGTGTCCACTTTAGATCCCACATATTTGGTGAATGTTCAATCTTATGAAATTTTTGATAAAAGTGGGTTTGGAGAGGTCATGACTTTAGTTAATGTTAATCCCACTATTTTGGAAGAGCGTCAACTTTGCATACATGTGGATCGTGTTAAGAATATGTTTTGTGATAGCTATATTGTTGAATTTGATTATGATCCTACATGTAATTATTATGAAAGAGGAAAATATGGTTGTAGAAATTTTCATGTCAGTAAATTTCCTCTCGTTATGTTGAGATTGCTATTGTTTCTTTCTTCTTCCTTGCATATGCCAGATCTTGCTTGTCTTGCTAATTTGTTTTCCTATAAAATGCCTATGCATACGAAGTATGTTAGACTTATATGTGATTTTCACATGTTTTATGATGCTCTCTTTGCGCTTCAACTCTTGTCTTTCATGTGAGCATCATTAAAATTATCAATGCCTAACTAAAAGGCTTTAAAGAAAAGCGCTTGTTGGGAGACAATCCAATATTTTTCCTTGCTGTTTAGGAATAAATATTTGATCTAGCCTCTGGTTAGATGTGGTTTTATGTTTTAATTAGTGTTTGTGCCAAGTTTAACCTATAGGATCTTCTTGGATGATAGTTATTTGATCTTGCTGAAAATTACAGAAACTTTCTGTTCACAAAAATAATTGTTAAAAATCACCAGAACTTGATAAAATATTTATTCCAATTGCTGCTGATCAATAAACAAATTTTCTAGGTCTTCCTATTTTGGCTGAAATTTTTGAGTTGCAGAAGTTTGCGTTAGTTACAGATTACTACAGACTGTTCTGTTTTTGACAGATTCTGTTTTTCGTGTGTTTTTTGCTTATTTTGATGAATCTATGGCTAGTAAAATAGTTTATAAACCATAGAGAAGTTGGAATACAGTAGGTTTAACACCAATATAAATAAAGAATGATTTCATTACAGTACCTTGAAGTGGTGTTTTGTTTTCTTTCGCGAACGGAGCTCACGAGATTTTCTGCTGAGTTTTGTGTTGTGAAGTTTTCAAGTTTTGGGTAAAAGATTTGATGGATTATGGAACAAGGAGTGGCAAGAGCCTAAGCTTGTGGATGCCCATGGCACCCCAAGATAATCTAAGGACACCTAAAAGCCAAAGCTTGGGGATGCCCCGGAAGGCATCCCCTCTTTCGTCTACTTCCATCGGTAACTTTACTTGGAGCTATATTTTTATTCACCACATGATATGTGTTTTGCTTGGAGCGTCTTGTATTATTTGAGTCTTTGTTTGTTAGTTTGCCACAATCATCCTTGCTGTACACACCTTTTGAGAGAGACACACATGATTCGTAAATTGTTAGAATACTCTATGTGCTTCACTTATATCTTTTGAGTTATATAGTTTTTGCTGTAGTGCTTCACTTATATCTTTTAGAGCACGGTGGTGGTTTTGTTTTATAGAAACTATTGTTCTCTCATGCTTCAATTAGATTATTTTGAGAGTCCTACAAAACAGCATGGTAATTTTCTTTAACTATGATAGGCATTCAAGATTAGTAAAAAAATTCTTATGAGTGTGTTGAATACTATGAGAAGTTAGATGCTTGATAATTGTTTTGAGATATGGAGATGATGATATTAGAGTCATGCTAGTTGAGTAGTTGTGAATTTGAGAAATACTTGTGTTAAAGTTTGTGATTCCTGTAGCATGCACCTATGGTGAACCGTTATGTGATGAAGTCGGAGCATGATTTATTTATTGATTGTCTTCCTTATGAGTGACGGTCGGGGACGAACGATGGTCTTTTCCTACCAATCTATCCCCCTAGGAGCATGCGCGTAATACTTTGCTTTGATAACTTGTAGATTTTTGCAATAAGTATATAAGTTCTTTATGACTAATATTGAGTCCATGGATTATACGCACTTTTGTTCCTTCCAGCATTGCTAGCCTCTCTAATACCGCACACTTTTCGACGGTATCATACACCCACCATATACCTTTCTCAAAACAGCCACCATACCTACCTACCATAGCATTTCCATAGCCATTCCGAGATATATTGCCATGCAACTTACCACCGTTTCGTTTACTATGACACGCTCCATCATTGTCATATTGCCTCGCATGATCATGTAGTTGACATCGTATTTGTGGCCAAGCCACCGTTCATAATTATTTCATACATGTCACTCTTGATTCATTGCATATCCCAGTACGCCGCCAGAGGCATTCACATAGAGTCATAGTTTGTTCTAAGTATTGAGTTGTAATTGTTGAGTTGTAAGTAAATAAAAGTATGATGATCATCATTTTTTAGAGCATTGTCCCAAGTGAGGAAAGGATGATGGAGACTATGATGCCCCCACAAGTCGGGACGAGACTCCGGACTAAATAAAAAAAGGGAAGGACATAAAAAAGGCCCAAAAATGATGAGAGAAAAAGAGAGAAGGGACAATGTTACTATCCTTTTACCACACTTGTGCTTCAAAGTAGCACCATGATCTTCATGATAGAGAGTCTCCTATGATATCACTTTCATATACTAGTGGGAAATTTTCATTATAGAACTTGGCTTGTATATTCCAATGATGGGCTTCCTCAAAATGCCCTAGGTCTTCGTGAGCAAGCGAGTTGGATGCGCACCCACTTAGTTCCTTTTGTTGAGCTTTTATATACTTATAGCTCTAGTGCATCCGTTGCATGGCAATCCCTATTCACTCACATTGATATCTATTAATGGGCATCTCCATAGCCCGTTGATATGCCTAGTTGATGTGAGACTATCTTCTCGTTTTTTGTCTTCTCCACAACCACCATTCTATTCCACATATAGTGCTATGTCCATGGCTCACACTCATGTATAGCGTGAAGATTGAAAAAGTTTGAGAACATCAAAAGTTTGAAACAATTGCTTGGCTTGTCATCGGGGTTGTGCATGATTTAAATACTTTGTGTGGTGAAGATAGAGCATAGACAGACTATATGATTTTGTAGGGATAACTTTCTTTGGCCATGTTATTTTGAGAAGACATAATTGCTTAGTTAGTATGCTTGAAGTATTATTATTTTTTATGTCAATATTAAACTTTTGTATTGAATCTTTCGGATCTGAATATTCATACCATAATTAAGAGAATTACATTGAAATTATGCCAAGTAACATTCCACATCAAAAATTCTGTTTTTATCATTTACCTACTCGAGGACGAGCAGGAATTAAGCTTGGGGATGCTTGATACGTCTCCAACGTATCTATAATTTTTTATTGTTCCATGCTATATTATATTCTGTTTTGGACATTAATGGGCTTTATTATACACTTTTATATTATTTTTGGGACTAACCTATTAACCGGAGGCCCAGCCCAGAATTGCTATTTTTGCCTATTTCAGAGTTTCGCAGAAAAAGAATATCAAACGGAGTCCAAACGGAAGGAAACATTCGGGAACGTGATTTTCGGAATGAACGTGATCCAGAGGACTTGGACCCTACGTCAAGACATCAATCGGGAAGGCACGAGGTAGGGGGCGCGCCTAGCCCCCCTGGGCGCGCCCTCCAGCCTCGTGGGGCCCACGTTGCTCCACCGACGTACTTCTTCCTCCTATATATACCTACATACCCCCAAACTACCAGATACGGAGCCAAAAACCTAATTCCACCGCCGCAACCTTCTGTACCAGTGAGATCCCATCTTGGGGCCTTTTCCGAAGCTCCGCCGGAGGGGGCATTGATCACGGAGGGCTTCTACATCAACACCATAGCCTCTCCGATGATGTGTGAGTACTTTACCTCAGACCTTCGGGTCCATAGTTATTAGCTAGATGGCTTCTTCTCTCTTTTTGGATCTCAATACAATGTTCTCCCCCTCTCTTGTGGAGATCTATTCGATGTAATCTTCTTTTGTGGTGTGTTTGTTGAGACCGATGAATTGTGGGTTTATGATCAAGTTTATCTATGAACAATATTTGAATCTTCTCTGAATTCTTTTATGTATGATTGGTTATCTTTGCAAGTCTCTTCGAATTATCAGTTTGGTTTGGCCTACTAGATTGATCTTTCTTGCAATGGGAGAAGTGCTTAGCTTTGGGTTCAATCTTGCGGTGTCCTTTCCCAGTGATAGTAGGGGCAGAAGGCACGTATTGTATTGTTGCCATCGAGGATAACAAGATGGGGTTTATATCATATTGCATGAGTTTATCCCTCTACATCATGTCATCTTACTTAAAGCGTTACTCTGTTCTTTTGAACTTAATACTCTAGATGCATGCTGGATAGCGGTCGATGTGTGGAGTAATACTAGTAGATGCAGGTAGGAGTCGGTCTACTTGTCGTGGACGTGATGCCTATATACCTGATCATACCTAGATATTCTCATAACCATGCTCAATTCTGTCGATTGCTCAACAGTAATTTGTTTACCCATCGTAATACTTATGCTCTCGAGAGAAGCCACTAGTGAAACCTATGGCCCCCGGGTCTATTTTTATCATATTTAATCTCCCGACAACAAGCTATTTCTGGCGCCGTTTTTATTTTGCTTTCTTTACTTTGCATCTTTATCATAAAAATACCAAAAATATTATCTTATCATATCTATTAGATCTCACTTTCATAAGTGACCGTGAAGGGATTGAGAACCCCTTTATTGCGTTGGTTGCGAGGATTTTATTTGTTCGTGTAGGTGCGAGGGACTCGTGCGTGGCCTCCTACTGGATTGATACCGTGGTTCTCAAAAACTGAGGGAAATACTTACGCTGCTTTACTGCATCACCCTTTCCTCTTCAAGGGAAAACCAACGCAGTGCTCAGGAGGTAGCAGACTGCCATGATGAGATGGGCCGTCGATGTTATTTCGGTGGCTGAGCCCCCGATGATATCGGTGTGTTCGAAATCTGGGGCTGTGTTCGGATCCAAACTAGTGTTGCCGCTCTCCCCTTGTCACACCACGGATGGCTTAAAAATCCTTTCCAGAAAGATGTTAGGTGGGACGGGGTCGCGCTTGGCGCCGATGTGGGCGAGAACATCCGCCGCTTGATTACTTTCTCGGCCACGTGACGAAACTCGAGGCCCTCGAACCGGGCCGACATTTTTAGGACGACATTATGATAAGCCGCCATCTTCGGGTCTTTGTCGTTGAAGTCTCCGTTTATTTGAGATATTGCGAGGTTTGAGTACCCGCGCACTTCCAGGCGTTGTATGCCCATGGAGACAGCCATCCGAAGGCCATGCGATAAGGCTTTGTATTTGGCTGCATTATTAGAGTCTGTATATAATATTTGGAGTACGTACTAGACGATGTCTCTAGTGGGGGACGTTAAAACGATGCCCGCTCCTAGTCCTGCCAGCATTTTGGAACCATCAAAATACATAACCCAGTTGGAATATGTGCCGTACTCTTTAGGGAGTTCGGCCTAGGTCATTCAGCGATGAAGTCAGCCAGTACTTGGGATTTAATGGCTCGACGCGGTTTGTATGTTATGTCAAATGGAAGGAGCTCAATGGCCCATTTGGCAATCTGGCCCGTAGCGTCGCGGTTATTTATTATGTTATTGAGTGGTACTTCAGAAGCCACCGTGATCGAACACTCCCGGGATGCCATGAAGACCACGTATGCTATCTTTTGATAATGGGGGTACCGGGATTTGCATGGTGTGAGGACCGTGGATACGTAGTATACTGGCTTCTGAAGCGGGAATTTGTGTCCGTCCTGTTCTCGTTCAACGATGAGCACGGCGCTCACCACCTGGTGTGTTGCCGATATGTATAATAACATGGGTTCGCCGACATTCGGCGTGGCCAGGATTGGGTTGCTCGCCAGAAAGGTTTTTATTTCTTCCAGTCTGGCCGTTGCCGCATCCGTCCACTCGAAGTGATCGGTGCGCCATAGAAGACGATAGAGTGGCAATGCCTTTTCTCCCAATTTGGATATAAAGCGGCTTAGAGCTGCCACGCAACCGGCGAGTTTTTGGACCTGTTTAAGGTCCTTTGGCGTAGCCAATTGTGATAGAGCTCGGATTTTGGCTGGATTTGCTTCAATTCCTCTATTGGAAACGATAAATCCCAGCAATTGTCCAGCGGGGACGCCGAAAACACACTTTTCTAGATTGAGCTTGATGTCATATGCACGGAGGTTGTCGAATGTGAGGCGTAAATCATCTATGAGTGTTTCGACGTGTCTAGTTTTGATGACAACGTCGTCCACATATGCTTCAACTATTTTGCCGATCTGTTTCTCCAGGCATGTTTGGATCATGCGCTTGTAGGTGGCGCCGGCGTTTTTGAGCCCGAAGGGCATGGTGTTGAAGCAGAAAGGCCCATACGGGGTAATGAATGCCGTTGCGGCTTGATCTGACTCCTTCATCTTGATTTGATGGTATCCGGAGTATGCATCGAGGAAGCACAGTAAATTGTGTCTTGCGGTTGCATCAATAATATGATCGATGCGAGGGAGAGGGAAGGGATCCTTAGGGCAGGCCTTGTTGAGGTCTTTGAAATCGACACACAGGCGCCAGGATTTGTCCTTCTTTGGTACCCTCACCAGGTTTGCTAGCCAGTCCGGGTGTTTTATTTCTCTAATGAATCCGACACTACTAGGAAAATGGCTATAGGTGATATGGACATTAATGGCGCACCATGTATGTGGTGCGCCACTGCTATATAGCAGTGGCGCACCACATACAGGTGCGCCATTATTGACATATTACTAATGGCGTACCTGGTGTGTGGTGCGCCATTAGTAGTTGTATGTTGTTGGGAACCCCGTTCAACATCTTCAAAATCCCCAAAAACCTAACAGAACGAAAGATACGGGGCTTTTAAGATCTAGAGGGGGGAAAATGAAAACAAAATTCAAACTACTAATGGCGCACCACACACCAGGTGCGCCATTAGTAACCCTGGTGCTAGGGTTGGATAGAACTGCGAAGTTAAGTGTGCTCGGGCTGGAGTAGTGTGAGGATGGGTGACCTTCCGGGAAGTTTGACCACGGAGTGCGATTTGACTTGAGATTAAGCATATTGACCTGAGATTAAGCCATAGTGACCCGAGATTAAGAAAAAAAGCGAAAAAAAATTGAAAAAAAAATTCTGATTTTTTTTTCATTACTAAGTCAGATAGTAATGGCGCACCAGATAGGCATAATAATGGCGCACTATAGGTGCGCCATTACTATTTTGTTACTAATGGCGTGATAATAGTGGCGCACCTGTAGTGCGCCATTAATGGCAAAAATAGGTGCGCCACTAATTAGGCTTTTCCTAGTAGTGCGGCCTCGATTAGCTTGGCTAGCTCCTCCCCCATGGCTTGGTGTTTGGGTTCGGAAAAGTGCCGTAGTGTTTGTTTGATCGGTTTATATCCCGTCAATATATTGAGGCTGTGTTCGGCCAATATGCGTGGGATTCCTGGCATATCAGAAGGGTGCCAGGCGAACAGGTCCCAGTTCTCGCACAGGAACTGTCGTAGCGCGGCATCAACCGTTGGGTCTAGTTGTGCTCCAATAGATGTTGTCTTCTTAGGGTCCGTTAGATGGACTTGGAATTTGACTATTTCTTCTGCCGGCTTGAATGAGGTGGATTTGGGTCGTTTTTCTAGGATCACATCATCCCTGTCCACCGTAGAGCGTAGCGCGGTTAATTCTTCGGCCACGAGGGCTTCGGATAGTGCCTCAAGGGCCAAGGATGCAGTTTTGTTTTCGGCCCGGAGTGCTATGTCTGGATCACTGGCGAGAGTGATTGTACCGTTAGGCCCGGGCATCTTAAGCTTCATGTATCCGTAGTGGGGTATGGCTTGGAAGCGTGTAAATGCCTCTCGCCCCAAGAGGGCGTGATATCCACTGTTGAATGGGGCCACTTGGAAGGTTATCTCTTCAGACCGATAATTCTCCGGCGTGCCGAATACCACGTCAAGTGTGATTTTTCCCGCACACCGCGCCTCCCGACTGGGAATGATTCCTCGGAAGGTTGTGCTGCTTTGCTCGATGTGGCTCCTGTCTATTTCCATTTTGTGGAGCGTATCCTCATAGATGAGTTTAATCCGCTGCAGCCGTCCATGAGAACCTTGGCGAGCCAAAATCCGTCCACCATTGGACTGAGGACCAAGGCGGCTGGTGCCCGGACTGTCCTATATTTGGGTTCGTCATCGGCATTAAAGGTTATAGCCGTGTCATTCCAAGGGTTTATTGCCGCAATTTGGCAGACTTCGGCGAGTTCGCAGAGTGCCCTTTTGCGCCTATTGTTTGAAGCGAATGTCTCGAAGACCGTCAGTACTCTGGAGTCGTCGTCTTTTGGGGGTGTTGTTCTGGGGTATTCTTGGTGAGGATATCCTCGCCGCTCTTGGCCACTTGTCGGAGTATCCAACATGCTCTAAGGCTGTGGGTTGGTATGTTATCTGGTGTTGTGTGTATTTTGCATGTCCCATCGAGCCATCCTTCCAGAACGGTTCCGCGCCCCCTAATGGGTTTATATTTCTTTATTATTGGACCGGGCGTGCCATGAGGGTGCGCCCTTTTTGCCTGAACGAGGGGTTGAGTGGGGACCGATGGTTCCCAACGGGCTGACTGAGTTTTCCAGGCGCTTTCCATTACGATGTACTTCTGTACGATAGTTGCCAAGTCAGGGAAGTGTAATATGCGACGACGGTTGATGGTGTTGAGAATTCCTTCGTCCATGCAATTGTTGCGGAACGCTGAGATTGCTTCCTCGTCACGGCAATCTTTAATCCTGTCCTTGACAAGAAGGAATCTGGCCCAGAAGTGGTGGACTGTTTCCTGAGACTACTGTTGTATGCTCATGAGAGTGCTTATGTTTGGGTAGGTGGGTGGTTTTAAATCCGAACCCTGACCCAATTTTGGATCCGGAGTCTGAAGGTCCTCCAAACTTAACGGATCGAGCTCCATGATATCCACTGATTTCTTGGGCCCGTCGTCCGATTCTATGTTCGGAGGGCAGGATGCATCTCTTCGCAGGTGGGTGTTCGGCTCTTCGAGGTAGGAGATCCGGACACAGCCCCTCCTCAGTATGGAGGAAGAGTTGTCGTCTCGCTCCTCGACTACCGCTATCTAGTGGGTGATCGGTGGAGATTTGATTTCTCTCTGATCGGGTTTAAGCCCGATTCGATCATAGTCTGTAGCGACCCCCAGGGCGGCGATGCGATCTAGGAGCTCGTTTAAAGACGAAAGCTCTGCCGGATCCATCTGCTTGGAGTGTTCGGAATCGATACGAAGGGGATTTTTGATGACCCGAGAGGTCATCGTCGGCTTAACGGCCGAACGGGCGGTCATGGTAAAGCCGCCCAGCCGGAGGGTTTGGCCTGAGGCCAGTGCTCCTCCAGAGGTGATATTGTCCTTGAGAACAAGGTGAGCCATCGATCCTATCTTCGACGTCATAGTGGAACTCTCAATGAAAGCACCAATGTCGGTTTCAAAACCGACGGATCTCGGGTAGGGGGTCCCGAACTGTGCGTCTAAGGTCGATGGTAACAGGAGACGGGGGACACAATGTTTACCCAGGTTTGGGCCCTCTCTATGGAGGTAATACCCTACTTCCTACTTGATTGATCTTGATGAATATGAGTATTACAAGAGTTGATCTACCACGAGATCGTAATGGCTAAAACCCTACAAGTCTAGCCTGTATGACTATTGTTATCTGCCTTGTCCTCTACGGACCTATCCCCCCGGTTTATATAGACACCGGAGGGATCTAGGGTTACATAAGGTAAGTTACATAGAAAGGAATCTTCATATTCGACCGCCGATCTTGCCTTCCACGCCAAGGAGAGTCCCATCCGGACACGGGTAGAGTCTTCGGCCTTTGTATCTTCACAGCCCATCACTCCGGCCCATGGCTAATAGGCCGGACGCCCGAGGACCCCTTAGTCCAGGACTCCCTCACTGGTCTATCCCCTTCTTGGCCCATTAGGCCCATGTAGTTGCCGGGGGATGCCCGGAACCCCTTCCGGTGACCCGATATGTACCCGGTACCCCCAGAACACTTCTGGTGTTCGAATATCATCGTCCTATATATGAATCTTTACCTCTCGACCATTTTGAGACTCCTCGTCATGTCCTTGATCTCATCTAGGAGTCCAAACAACATTCGGTCACCAAATCACATAACTCATATAATACAAAATCATCATCAAACGTTAAGCATGCGGACCTTACGGGTTTGAGAACTATGTAGACATGACCGAGACACCTCTCCGGTCAATAACCAATAGCAGAAACTGGATGCTCATATTGGTTCCCACATATTCTATGAAGGTCTTTATCGGTCGTACCATAATGACAACATACGTTATTCCCTTTGTCATCGGTATGTTACTTTCCCGAGATTCGATCGTCGGTATCTTCATACCTAGTTCAATCTAGTTACCGACAAGTATCTTTACTCGTTCCATAATACATCATCCCGTAACTAACTCACTAGTCACTTTGCTTGCAAGGCTTATTATGATGTGCATTACCGAGAGGGCCCAGAGATAACTCTCCGATACTCGGAGTGACAAATCCTAATCTTGATCTATGTCAACCCAACAAACACCTTCGGAGATACCTGTAGAGCATCTTTATAATCACCCAGTTACGTTGTGACGTTTGATAGCACACAAGGTATTCCTCCGGTATCCGGGATTTGCATAATCTCATAGTCGAAGGAATATGTATTTGACTTGAAGAAAGCAATAGCAATAAAACTGAACGATCAATATGCTATGCTAACGGATGGGTCTTGTCCATCACATCATTCTCCTAATGATGTGATCCCATTCACCAAATGACAACTCATGTCTATGGTTAGGAAACTTAACCATCTTTGATTAACGAGCTAGTCTAGTAGAGGCATATTAGGGACACTGTGTTTTGTCTATGTATCCACACATGTATCAAGTTTCTGGTTAATACAATTCTAGCATGAATAATAAACATTTATCATGACATAAGGAAATATAAATAGCAACTTTCTTAGTGCCTCTAGGGCATATTTCCTTCATTTACCACCTATTGAAGAAATACCATCGGATTCACGGCTCCACAGACCCAAGAAAGATTTGAACTCTGGGGTGTGTGCGAAGGACTCAACCTATCCTGCCTACCAACTCGTCACCCCATGGCCTAGCTCGATTCAAATGGGCGAGGAAGCAGATGAACATGGCAGTTTACCTAGGTTCGGGCCACCTTGCGGTGTAAGACCCAACTCCTACTTTGTGGTGGATTGGCCTCACGAGGGGATGAGGATGAACTAGTACAAGGGATGAACAACCTTGCGAGGTTTAGGGGTGAGCGAATGAGTCAACCTCAGGGCTCAGGATCGATCCCCCTCTAAGGTGGAGACTAGCCTATATTTATAGTGGCCTCGGTCCTCTTCCCCCAAAACATAGGCGGGAAAGGATCCCACAGTGGCCATTTTGAAAGGGGACAAATAGTACATCTTATCCTGATGAAAGGTGGTCTTTGCCTGCAAAGCTTCTGGTTGTGACGCAGCGGCGGGCTCGGCAATGACATCCGTCCTACCGTCCTGGCGGTCTTGGTCTCGTTCCACCTGAATAGAAACCTTTGCCAGATTCCTCGGGAACCCATGCCTGTCCTTGCCTACTTAGCACCAAAGAGGAAACTACCTCCTCTGCGCCCGCTGGCGCCCGCCTGCCTTGGTCGTCATAGCTTGCGTCATGGTAGCCTCATGAGGCTGGGTACCTGCATAGAAAGCTCTGCTCCTCGGGAGGCAGCCTGCGGAGGCCGCGCCTTTGGGAGGTCTTGGTGTCGTCCGCCTCGCGAGGATTGGCCCCTCGTGATGGTCTTGTCTTCGCGATCTTGTAGATGGGCCGTACCAGGTCGTCGAGTGAGCCATGCCATGGGCCACAGGCAGGCAAGTCTGGGTACCCTGGTTCCTAGAATAACGATAGTAGCCCCAGGGCCCAAGGCATGCTCGGACTTGGCTTCGAGGCGAAGCCAAAGGGCAAAGCGCTGCAGGCCCCAATCGCCTGTGGGCCAAGCTGACGCATGGCGCTTGATGGGACATGGGTGCTCCGCTTCCCCACGTCGCCTCGGCAACTGCCCGACTTCACAACTGCCTGGTGCATGCACCGGGCCATTGGAGCGCAAGAGGCCACCAGTCAGCCTTCTCCTGCCTATAAATGGGGAATGGGGCGGAGCCCCCAGCCCATCTTCATCTTCCTGCTGCTCGATCCTCCTTCCTCTTCACCGTGCCGCCATCTTGCCAGGGCATCCATGGTGCTAGTGAGGAGGTTTTGGCCGCCGAGAAGGGGAAGGCCCCCAAGGAGGGACCAGTCACGCCACCGCCCAAAAGGGGAAGCGGCCGTCCCCGTAAGTATGTCGCGACGTCGGCGGTGGCTCCCCGAGGGCATGGGCGCACCCCCTCGAAGGTTGGCACCACCTCTAGCAGTCGTGGGAAGGCTCCCTCCCGCGCTGGAAGCTGTCGCGGCCGAGGCGGCCGTGGCCAAGGGGGGAGGCATGTGGCAGCCACTCGGCCAACGCGCCCGCGATCCCATTCGAACGACGCGTCCGCGGAGTTCGTGGTGTGGGCGGAGAGGCCGGCATGCGTCTGGTTCCAGCTCCCGTGCTTCTTCGCGGGTGTGCTGCTGGTCGGGGGGCCTGGCTGATGGTTGCTGCAGCAAGGCCTCGTGGGTGGAGGTCGAGGTCACCCCTGCCGGTAACATGTTCCTGAACCGCGGGTGGCAGCCATTCGCCCGCGTGCGCGGCCTGCAGGGGAGGTGCACTACAAGGGGTATGTCTTGATGTATGTCTTGCATATGGATACCCGTGGTGACAATGGGGTATTATATTGATTCACTTGAGGTATGTTTTGGCACTCAACTCGCGGATTCCCGAGGTGACATTGGGGTAATCTATGCATAGGGGTTGATGCACATTTTCGTCCTACGTTCTCCAATAGAAACTTTGGAGTGATTCTTTGTTGCACGTTGAGGGATTGTTATATGATCCAATTATTTTTTTTCATTGTGGAGAGATTTTGCACTAGTGAAAGTATGACACTACAAAAAAAAGACACATCCGTGACATTTTGGGCCAAACAATTTTTTCTGTCATGTTTATGACACTTCTATGACGATAATTGTGAGAAAACCCGGTATCATTATAGATGTGTTGGGCTCCTACTTCTATGACAAAAAATATGACAGAAAATGGGCTTTTCGTCCTGGGCGGGCCAGAGACGCAGGCGCATGACATTCTTTGGGCCGTCCATGACAAAAAAACCGTGGTAGAAGCGAGGGCGAGGAAAATATTAGGGAGTTCCCGGTTACGGTTGGTGGTCGGGGCCGAGCGATGCGCATTTCTCTCGTACACGTACGCGCGTGGGTGCAAGGCGTTGGGCTCTAACTAAACCCGAGCGAGGCATTCGCCTACTGAACTCGAGCGATTTGCACTGGAGGCTATGCGTTACTGAACCCGATCGATCGATCGACCTGGCTGTTAACTGAACCCGATCGAGCGATTCCTTCGCTACTGCTGCTAACTGAAGCCGATCGAACCTGCTGCCTCTTGATGAATAGTGAGCGTTGTTGGGGGGTTGGATGAACAGGACCCCGTGGTAGTAGAGGTCGTTGCTGCTGGATTAACATGACCCTGATCGATCGAGCCGATTGGGGGTGGATGAACAGGACCCCGTAGAGAGGGCTGGTTGAACAGTAGCCGGTGGAGGGCTGGTTGAACAGTAGCTGGTGGAGGGCTGGATGAACAGTAGACCATGGAGGGGTGATTGAACATGACCCCGTGGAGAGGGATGGTTGAACAGTAGCCGGTGGAGGAGTGTTGGAGGCTGGATGAATAGGAGCCCGTGGATGAACATTAGCTGGTGGAGGCAGGAGGGAGACGCCGTGGATGAACTATCACAAGTGGAGGCTGGAGGAGGTCGACGGTGTATGAACAGTAGCCCGTGGAGGCAGTTGACGGTGGTGATGAACAATAGCCCGTGGAGTCCCGTTTTGCGGTACGCCACACCCCTCTCAATGAACAGGACTCCTGTTTCGACTTTAGAGGTCCAACACAAGTCTGTTTCCTACGTTTTGCGGTACGCCACACCCCTCCCGATCAACAGGACCCCGTTTCGACCGTAGGAGTTCTAAGAGAAGTCCATTTCCTACGTTTTGCGGTACGCCACACCCCTCCCGGTGAACAAGATCTCGTTTCAACCGTAGGCGGTCGAACACCAGGCCATTTCCTCCATTCTGCGGTATGCCAGGCCTCGTTTCGATCGGCTGTTCTGTCCAAGCCGGTTGGCTCCCGATGAACACGACACATTCCATTGCCTCCCGATGAACACGACGATGCAGTTTCTCCGTTCCGACCCAGCCATGTACACGAGCCCTGGCCGTACGTATGCGCGAGTAGGCATTCGAGACCCCGCTCGTATGTACGTACGTGGCCGTATTTACTTTCTTGCACCCTGGCTGTACATACGTGTACATGCTACGTGCGCACCTCTACTATGACATGTGCCCTTCCTTACTCTCGGCCATAGTTCATCACTGCAGCCTGCAGATAGACCGATCGACCAGTATGTACGTACACATTCGTGACAAGACAGACAACGGTGCGTATGCTTCGACCGGGTGGGTCCCAGCTGTCAGGGAGGATAAGACGCACTTCCTTGCGTGCGAAGATATAGCTGCTGGGTCCTAGCTGTCAAGGGGGAATCACTTTTTTTGCCCGTAATAAGGACGCACTTCCTTGCGTGCGAAGATGTAGGTGGTGGGTCCCAGCTGTCAGGGGGAGAAAACATTATTTTTCAGGGTAAAAAGGATGAAGTAGCATGCATGCTTCCATGGGCGTGGTGCGTCCCCACTGTCGGCCTCTCACGTACAGCCATCTTCCAATGACTCTCGTTTGTTAACCACATTGACCACACCGTGTCGAGCGCACCAAGGCCGGTGGACGACGGCGAGGCCCCAGACTGGAACGACCCGGAGATGGGGAAGGCGCGGCAGTGGAGTCACAGATGGAGAGGAGTGGGAAACTTGACTGGTTCGGATGCGTGGCAGCACTGCCGCCCACGGGAGACACGAGCAAGAACAGAGGTTGAAGAAGGAGCACGGCTGTTGGATTAACATCCAATGGTCCAGGTGCTAGAATCTTTTCTTGATTAAGTTGACAAAGCCCTGCGTACACATCAACTTAGTAGGCCCACAAGTCAGCCACCAAATCTGCCGGCTCCCAGCTGTCATCGGGAGGAATAGTTTTTTTTCACATAACAAGGAGGCACTTCCATCCGTGCGAAGATACAACCGGTGGGTCCCAGCTGTCAGGGGGAGGAAACATTTTTTCAGCTTAATAAGGAGGAACTTTCCTTGTGTGCGACCATGGACCTCGTGGGTCCTAGCCGTCAGGCTCTCCACGTACAGTCCTCTTCCGATGACTCTCGTTTGTTGACCACGCCGTGCCGAGCACAGCGAGGCGGTGGACGAGGCAAGGCCCCGGACGGGAACGACCCGGAGATGGGAAGATGTGGCACCGGAGTCGCAGATTGAGAGGAGTACAAGGGTTATAACTGGTTCTGGTGCGGCGTGGGGCTGCAGTCGGTGGAGAATAACAGGAGGTATGGAGGGGTGGATGGATAGCCTGGCCGGCAGTGGGGTAGCGCTTCACAGCGATGCGTGCTAAGCAGAGCCGCTAGCCGCCGGATGCCGGAGCAGGCGGTCCCGGCGATGCTGGAGGAAGAAGACGAGAGATTGAAGGTGCATGCCGGCCGTTGGATATAAATCCAATGGCTCTGGATGTCATAATAATTTGTTGACCAAGTTGACAACGCCTTGTGTAGGCTTCGACCTATTGGCCGACATGTCAGCCTGCAAAAATGTGGCATATATTTCACCCACGTTTTCTAGAATTTACAGTCCATTTGCAGGGCTGGGTGAACAAATAATTTCACGTCAATGCGGCCCATTTAATATTTTCTAAGAAATCCCATCCCATTTGCACTTTCTTGAAATACACAAATTAGCTGGGCTTGTTCTATATATAATGTTAGGTTAGAAGGAGCAATTAATATCAAAAAATAAACCGGAGCGACACATTATATATATATAATTAACAAATTAGCGAGTTATTGCTCAAAACAAAAATGAGCGCGTTATTATTACATTGGTCCCTAAAATCTTTGCAAGGTTTTGTATGCAATCACCAGGATTTTCCTTGCCCATGACTCAAAAACAACCAGGATTTTCCTTGCCAACTTCTGTTAAACATTTACTTTTATAAGTTAATAAGACGTGGGATGTTTTTATAATGTATATATAAGTCTCTATTAAATATACAATAATAGTAATAATATAAATATATATAATGTGGTTACTAGGGAAAACATAAAGTGGACACAACATTATTATTCTTATATATAGATAAATAGAACAGAGATCTGCGTTTATTAAAAAAATACATTGGGCTGCCGATCTTTAAGAAAAAGTAAAACATACGCTCGGAGGCCCATAGGCCGGTACATACATGATGGACCTCAAAAACTAAGTTGAAACCACTGTCTCGGTATGTCATGGGCTACGCATGTTAAAAAACAAAACCTAGGCCTAGCTGATACTTGTTCGCCCTCTGAAAAAAAATTATACCAGCTAGATCCCCGATACCCGTTTCCCGCAACAACAACAAAAAAAGATCCCCGATGACAGTCATCGTTGGATTGTTTTTCGTTTATTTACTATGGTTGATAAACCCGTGGGCCCCAACGTGAGTATACAATTAGGGGGAAGCTTTTTTCCAATGGGTCACTTGCTTGCGTACGGCTCGGACCTGGTGGGTCCCCACTGTCAGTCTCTCGGCGTACAGTCCTCTCCGGATTCCTCTCGTTGGTTGAGCATGTTGACCCGTTTTAGTAACAATCTTTATCAGTTTCCTCACTTGATGCTGGTTCATGAATATCTCATTGCCCCATATGCAGAAAGGGTCGAAGTGTGGATCCTTGGCAATGATATATGTACCTAAAAGAACCAAGTTAATATTAGAAGCTAAACAACAATTAAAAAATGATGTAGTACAACACTCCATCCATCCCATTATATAAGATGTTATTACGTGTATATCTAGACATCATCAAAACATTAAGGTAACACTCTTCCTTGTTGCTATGTAGCCTGGGATTGCATATTTAGTCATTCAGTACAATGCATGTTGCTAAACAACAATTGAAAAACGAAAAGGCATGTTAACTGCAATATCCTTAACAGCAACCAAATATCGTAATTCATAGTGGTATTGTTGAAACTGTTATTGATGAAATTGAACTGCACAGCAAATAGTTGCACATATAGAGCATCACACTGTGAAGAACTGAAATAAACAAGTCATAAGGACATCTCTAGGCGATCCTTAAAAAGTTAAAGGACTAAAACCCTTAGTTGATATATATATACTCCAGCATTTTTTGGCCCTTTCTAGTCGATCCCCTAAACTTAAGGTTGTAAACTTCATTTTGATCAAGTTCAAAGCAGGTTCAATCGAAAGTAGCATGCATTCAAACATAAACATAGATAGTTTTGCCTAACCGAACATAAAACATAAATTTAAACTAAGCTAAACTACTTTCGATCGAAGTAGAGGTCGAACCAATCCTTCCTCGTCATGTACGGTGTGCCGCGAGCCGGGTTCGGGCCAGTACCGTCGTCGGGGTCGTTGGGGAAGGCACTCCTCCGCTCGTAGATGTCGATCTCCTCGTCCTTGGGGCCCACCTGGACGCCCTCAGCGTCGCCGCCTTCGACCTCGTCATCAGAGGAGAGCGCGATAACCTCGGCGCCCTCGGTGCCACCGTCTTCACCGCCTTCGACCTCGTCATCGGAGGAGAGAGTGATAACCTCGCCGCCCTCCGCGCCGGCAAAGATCGCCAGGTCCGCCTCCACGAGCTCCGGGTGCTGCCAGCGAAGCTCTTGCATGTAGGCCTCGTCGGCGGCCTCGGCCTCGAGGCGCTCCCACGCCTCGTGGTCCTCCCGCGCCATAGCCGAGCTCACCACCCTGGCTCTGGTGGAACGAGGTGCACCGGACGTGTGCCCGAACGGGATATTGAGCCTAGCCGCCGCACCATGGTAGCGGACCTGCCAGCGGTCGTACTCCATGGCCGCGAGCTCGGCCGTGTGGAAGCTACCGAGCCATCGGCGGGTGTGGGTCTCTCGATTTGTAATCTCGGCGACCCACGTCCCCCACCACCGCTGCCGGACCCCCAGGTAGGACTTCATCGGCTGCCGGGTCTGAGGGAGGACGGGGAAGTCCTCGAACCGGCGTAGGAAGCCAACAACGGCCAATTTGAAAGGGGACAACTAGTACAGCTTATCCTAACAAAAGCGGTCTTCGCCTGCAAAAGGCTCTGGTGGTGACGCCGCCTTGGGCTCCATGGTGACCTCCGTCTTGCCATCCTGCTGGTCTTGGTGTCGTTGCACTAATATGGAAACCTTTGCTTGATGCCTCGGTACTCTGTGTCTGCGCTTGCTCCCTTAGCACCAAAGGGGAAACAAGGACACTGCACGCGCTGGCGCCCGCCTGGCACCCGCCTGGTCTCGATCGTCATGGCTTACGTCACGAGAACCTCGCGAGGTTGGCCCTGCCTTGATCTCTCCGCTCCTCGCGAGGCAACCTGGTGAGGCCGCTCCTGAGGAGGTCTTGTGTCGTCCGCCTCGCGAGGCTTGGCCCCTCGCGCGGGTCTTGAACGCCTTGTTGATGAAGATGGGCCGTACAGGCCTGCTAGCACAGCCACGCCATGGGCCGCAGGCAGGCAAGTCTGGGGACCCCCGTTCCCAGAACGCCGTAAGTAGCCCCCGGGCCCAAGGCGCGCTTGGACTTGGCTTCGAGGCGACGCCAAAGGTCAAGTGTGGAGTGCCACGGGCCCCAAAAGCCTGCAGCCTCGGTCGACGCGTGGCGGTTGATTGGACGTGGGCATCTCTGCTTCCCCACGCCGCCTCGGCAACTGCCCGACTTGACAAGTCCCTGTGACATGCAAGGAAAACCATCATTACCTGTGATTGTGGGAGGCGCCGGTTGGCCTTCTTCCGCTATAAATGGGGAGGGGGCAGAGCCCCCGTCGCCCATCTCTTCCTAGTTCGCTTGCTTCTTCCTCCTTGCCCTTCTACTAGTAGAAACGGCGCCCATCCGAAGGTTTTTGGCTGCGGAGAAGGGAAAGCCTCCCCGTGACGAGCGGGGGATGCTTCCGCCAAAGAAGAGGTTGGCTCACCGTCGCGACGCAGCGGCGATGCAGGTTTTGATGAGGTCTTGGTGTGGGCGGCCTCCTCCTGGGTATCCGCTACCCCTGTACGCCCAGGCCGGGGGCTCAGGAGGAAGGAGTGACGAGCGGCGCCACCCACGGCGCGACCGCGGTCCCCGCGCAATGGCGATCCGCGCCGTCGCCCCTGTAACCCACGCAGCGGACTCCTCCCGCGAGCTCGTGCTGTGGGCGGCGATGCCCCAAGCACCTAGATCCGCTTCCCACAGTTCTCCTCTGACGTGATGCCGCCGAGGGGACCCCTCGAGCTCTGGTTGCAGCATGCTGACTGTGACGCCCCAGCGACCGGAGCAGAGGTTGAAGTGGTCTCCTCCGGCAAGATCTTCATGACCCGCGGCTGGGGTGAGGTTGCAAGGGTTTGCCGTGCTGAGGGCGCCCTTGCGATCCACTTCGAGTATGACGGTGCCTCCACGCTGTTCTTCAAGGTCTTCGACGCGGTGGGCCACCGCCTGGAGTGCTGCCCTGGAGGGGAGCACCAGGACGACGGCCTGCGACACCTCTAGCAGCAGCGACCCTTGGGCATCCAGCGGTTCTCCCGAGCTCTTCGAGACTCCGGAGACGAGCGACGACAGCTACGTGCCCCCGAGCTCTCGCCGAGCCCGGAGCAGGACTGTGGCGTCCAGCCGCCGCTGTCGTTGATCTGGATGGGGTTGGCACCGGCCTCCCGTGGCCCACTGTTGATGATGGCGTCGGCCATGGGAGGGTGTAGATAGGATTCCCTTATGTTCTCTTCTTTTGTTCCCTGCGAGGAATCGAGAAGTACCCCGCGGGGGTGTGTAAAGGGTCTGTAATGTCTTTTGTTGATACTATCCTGGTTATGGAGAATTGCGAATGCATGTCCTGTTCAGGCTTGGTCTCCCCTTTCAAACCTCGCGACGGCTTGTTGCTCAACGCTGACAGGTCCCGGTCCCCAGGCAAGCTGCGGCCGTCGCTAGTATGCTAGGTCGCGTGCCGTGGTCAAGGCCAGGAGGTGAGCGGCCCGAGGTCCAGCAAGAGCCCCTGAGGTGCGATGCTCAGGAGGTCCCCTTTAGCACCCAAGCAACCGTGGTAAGGCAGGAAAGGGAGGAGACGTTGCCGCAACAGGGCTGCGACGAGCGTGACCCTTAGGCTCCAACAATTTAGCCAATCTGAGTGCGCGACTTATCTTGGTGGTTTGGGGTCGGTTCCTTGTGATGCGTCCTGCTAATGCGTAGCTAGGCCAGGCCCATGCGAGCCTTCCCCTCTTCTCCACGCTCTCCTTTGGGCACTATGTCCTCAGGTCCCGGCCCTCGAGCGAGCTCAGCCGCCGCTGGTATGCCAGGTCGCGTGCCGTGGTTAAGGTCAGGGGGTGAGGGCTGGAGAGCCAGTAGGAGATCCTGACTCGCAGTGCTCAGGACCCCCCTTTTAACGCGCAAGCGGATTGCATGGGAGAAGAGGGAGCTCACGGTGTCGCCCGCTGTCATTCTCATGAGATTCCTGCGAAGCAGCACAAGGAGAAACATAGTTTGCCATTATGGTTGTCAGTCTGCCCGGTCGCCTTGCGAGGAGGTGAGGGCGTTGAGGGCCTGGTGAGGTGACGTGCGTGTTGCGTGCCGCGTGCCAGAGCTCGGCCACTCAGATTTGTCGATGTTGCAGGGACGGACCCGTGCACAAGCGCCATGCCTGCATGAGCAGCCCCCGTGGGAGGCGAGAGTCAAGCAGGTGATAGTCATGGATAGGTTAAGCATGGAAGGCATACTAGCTCAAATAAATGCCGGGAAGATACACGCCACTTGGTCAGGCCCGAGCGGCTTAGGGATGATGCAACCCGAGGGGCGCCCCCAGCATGGTAAGCTAAAGACATAAGAAAAAAATGGATGCAAGCCATAGGGACGGACCCACGTGGCTTGGGAATGATGCAGCCCGAGGGGCGCTCCTAGCTAAATAAACTTGGAAAATGTCACCTGGTTCTGTCGATGAAGGGGCGTCGGGGCAGCTGAAGGTACGCGGCGAAGGAATTGCTCCTCACGAGCCACCGGGGCCCTGAACCTCGGGAGGCTCCGGGGGTCCAGGTGGTTCCCTGAGGACCATCTCCATCTCCGTCAGCACAGCATGGTGCCTGGCCTTCTGAGCCGCCACGACGCGCCGCAAGTTGCGCTGATAGGCGGACGACACGCTCGGCAGGCCGAAAGGCATGCGAACATAGCTGTGCGGTGGACCCTCGCAGCAGCCCACGCGCGAAGGCCAGAAAGGCTCCTGAGATGCGGCCCTGTTGAGCCCTGGGACATTGATGCAGACGCACAACCCAACATCCTTGCCTGGATGGGGGCCGCGCTTCGTGAGCGACGGTCGCCGCGCATGGCCCTGGCATCTTGCAGCTCCTGAGTGGTCCTGGTGATGAACTCCTGAGCGGTAGGCACTCCTTGCCCTGTGTTCTCCTGAGCGAAATGTGCCGTGAAGCACGCCTCCAAGTGGTGCCTGAGCACCTCCCTCGTGATGTTGGCAAGGTCTGAGGCCCTCCAGAAGAGAGCCCCCGAGCCCTGCCCGAGAAGGGCGCCGGGCGTGCCTTCCTATGTGACGGAGGGAGGCGCCCCTGGAGCGGGCGCTGATCCTGACGAGGTTCCGGCTGTAACACCACCTTCCTGAGGTCTTGCACGGCGCAGCTGCTTCTTCTTCTTGGGGGTGGCCTCAGGAGGGCACTCGCCCTTTCTATCGGGGTCGTCGATTGCTGCAGCTTGGAAGGCACGCTGAAGGGAGCACACCGCATCTCTTTCTTCGCACGGGACTGTGATGATCCCGCCGCTTCCTAGCATCTTGAGGACATTGTAGCCGTGATGCGTTACTGCCATGAACTTGGCCAGGGCTGGGTACCCGAGGATGGCATTGTACGGCAGGCGGATGTGCGCGACGTCGAAGTCGATGAGCTCGGTGCGGTAGTTCTTGCGTTCTCCGAAGGTGACACGGAGGCGGACCTGCCCTATCGGTGTGGTGGAGCCGTCGGTCACCCCTGAGAAAGGCTTGGTAGGCTGAAGCTGGTCATATGCCACTTGGAGGTTGTCGAACGTGTAGACGGATAGGACATTGAGCCCTGCGCCACCGTCGATGAGGGTCTTGGTGACTTGCACATTGCTAATGAATGGGGAGTAAAGCATCGGGAGGGCGCCTGCGGTGGCCGCGCACTTGAGCTGATCTGCAGAACTGAAGGTGATGGCGCACTTGGACCACCTGAGCGGGCGTGTGGCCTCAAGCTTGGGGAGGACTGCATTCACTTCACGAGAAAACTGTTTGAAGATACGCTGCGAGGCCGGGGCCTGAGCTCCGCCCAAGATGCAGGTGATAGTGCGCGGCTCCTGGAAGCCCCTAGCCCCCTCGTCTTGATGGTGGTCGTCGTTCCTTCTTGGTGGTGGCGGCAGTTGAAGGAGGCCTGCGTTGCCACGAGGGCGATCCTCACGAAGCTGGTCCCTCCAGGCGCCCTCGCGAGGCTGATCTTGCCAGCGGTCCTCGCGAGGCCGGTCGTGCCACTCCTGGTGCGGGCCACGGTCGTCCCAGCGTCCGCCACCACGTCCTCCTCCTCGGCCGTAGCCCCGATCGTTGCGCTCGGGGCATCAACCAAAGCGCCCTTCTCGAATGGCTCGAAGCTCTTGGCAGTCGCTGGTGTTGTGGGTATGCAGGTTATGGAAGGCGCAGAACGGTCGGCTGCTCTTGGATGACTCGGGCTGATCTCTGTCGGGCTTGGTGTCCGGCTCCGCCGTGAGAACGACTGCTCCCTTGCGCTTCACGTCCTTGGCCTTGGCTTTCTTCTCCTCCGGGTCCACAGCCGGTAGCTCAAGGAGGGAGAGGCGCCCTTCCTCAGCTCTTGCGCACTTGGTCGCCATGTTGAACAACTCCTGAGATGTGCACAACTCCTCGTGGATAGCGAGCTCCTCCTTCATCTTGACGTCGCGGACGCCATCAGAGAACGCGGAGATGATGGCCTCGTCCGTCACCTTGGGGATCTTGAGACGAGCGTTGTTGAAGCGCTGGATGTACTTCTGGAGGGTCTCTCCTGGTTGTTGCTTGACGCGACGCATGTCTCCCGCGGTCGGTGGGCATTCGCGAGTGCCCTGGAAGTTGGCGACGAAGCGGTCGCGCATCTCGTCCCAGGAGGAGATCGAGCCTGGAGGCAGATCCAGGAGCCATGAACGGGCGCCGTCTTTAAGCGCCATCGGGAACCAGTTAGCCATGACTTTCTTGTCGCCGTTGGCCGCCTCGATGCTCAGCTCGTAGAGCTGCAGGAACACCGTGGGGTCAGGGGTGCCATCGTAGCAAGGAGGCAGATCCGGCTTGAACTTGCCCGGCCAGGCGACGCTACGCAGCTCGGGTGTGAAGGCGCGGCAGCCGGCCGTGGTCGCCGGGGCCCGTCTTGGAGGCAGAGCTTGGTCTTGACGCCCACGCGCCGCTTCGGCAAGCTGCGCGGGGCCCGGCCACGGCAGACGATCCTGGCGTGAGGGTGGAAGGAGCGGCGGAGCGTTCGCTTGCGGTCGAGGAACTTCTTGACAGCTTCTTTCTTCACGCGCGGGCGCCGGATGTGATGGGCCGCGTCGTGGAGGCGCGCGCCTTGGCGCCAAGGCGCCGTCTTGGGGCAGAGGTGGCGGAGGTGCTCCATGAGCTACGTCGCCTGTAGCTGGCGGAGGGCGAGGCGGAGAGATGGACGGCGCAGGGGAGCCCCATACGGCGCGGACAAGCTCGGAGATGCGGTCGAGCCAGTCTTCGTAGAGGTCGTCGACCGGGCGGTAGCGCAGGAGCTCGTGCGCCTTGAGGAACGCGGCCCGTGCGTCCATGGGAGCGCGACGAGCGTGGGACGATGAACCAGTGGGAGTCGGCAATGGAGTGGCGGTGCGGCCATCCCGCCGCACCGAGGGGTGCAGCGAGGATGCTTGCTGCTCGTTCCCCGCCGGGCCGGTAGCGGCATTGGCGGCAGGCGACGGGGAACGACGAGGTGGCCCGCCGACAGGGGCCGTCTGAGTGACGCGGGTGGCGAGGGCAGCCCGGCGGTCAGCACGAGCACGGCGAGCGTCCGCCATGGAGACGACGGAGCAACTAGACGCGGAGCGACGGAAAGGAAGCTTCAGCGCACCCCTGCCTGGCGCACCAAATGTCGGATCACGGGTTCCGGCAAAACCCTTAAGGTTCGAACTCTGGGGTGCGCGCGAAGTTCTTTCCCTCCTACCGATCCACGCCCTAGGTTTGCTAAGATCTCGTGGACGAACTCGAAGAATTCACAACACAAAAGACACAAGATTTATACTGGTTTGGGCCACCGTTGTGGTGTAATACCCTACTCCAGTGTGGTGGTGGTGGATTGCCTCTTGGGCTAATGATGAATAGTACAAGGGGAAGACCAGCCTCCTGAGGTTGAGGTGTTCTTGTGCTCAGTGAACTTGTGGGTGTGAGGATGGAAGATGGAATCGATCCCCCTACTACGGTGGCTAGTTCTACTTATATAGGCCCTGGTCCTCTCCCCAAATATTGAGCGGGAAGGGAGCCAACAACGGCCAATTTGAAAGGGGACGGCTAGTACAACTTATCCTGATAAAAGAATAGGAATAATTCAGGGTTTGTTTGGCGCCAGTGCGCGCAGTGTCCTTGTTTCCCCTTTGGTGTCATAAAAGAATAGGAATTATATCCGCAGTGAACATGCAACTATATGTGAGTCATAAAAGAATAGGAATTATTCATGGTTCGTTTGGACATTTTATACAATAAACTGGTTTTCTAGCCATTTCGCGTGCACAATTCAAAATTAAACTACATGCACATGCTCTGGTGCATACAAATTTGTTGAAAAATCAAATATGTGTCCTTTAGTGCATGCTTAGGTCCCATGGAAGAAATGGGAATGAATTTTTCGGGGTTCGTTTGGCCTTTTTTATACATTAACTTGGTTTTCTAGGCATTTTATGTGCATAATTCAAATTTGAACTACAAGCACATGCTCCAATGCACCAAAGTTGGTTGAAAAATCACATGTGTGTCCCTGGGTGAATTTCTAGGTCCCATGCAAGAGATGGGAGTGAATTTCAAACACTAGGGCACTATTGATTGCCGGCAAAATGTTGAGATACCTAGTTTTTAAATTCTAGTAAATCCATAACTCGTCTGAAATTCATGAAACTTGGCATGCTATGATGGAGCGGCATCAACATGCCGTGGTGAAAATTTTGTCCCATTTGGGGCAGGTTTCGGTATAAGCTGCTCACAAACCAGAGCTTCTTAGAACAAGCATGATGGTTCGATAGGGAACATACCACCTTTGGGGAAGGGACGATATCCGTTGCCTCTTATTGCTTTCATAAAATTTCTAGTGTCAACATAGAACAACAGGAGTGTTGTGTTTAATCTTGGAATTTTTCGGGGTTCGTTTGGCCTTTTTTATACATTAACTGGGTTTTGTAGGCATTTTATGTGCATAATTCAAATTTGAACTACAAGCACATGTTCAAATGCACTAAAGTTGGTTGAAAATTCACATGTGTGTCCTTGGGTGAATTTCTAGGTCCCATGCAAGAGATTGGAATGAAATTCAAACACCAGGGCCCTGTTGATTACCGGCAAAACATTGAGATGCCTGGTTTTTAAATTCTAGTAAATCCAAAACTCATATGAAATTCATGAAACTTGGCATGCTATCGTGGAGCGGCATCAACATGCCGTGGAAAAAATTTGTCCCATTTGGGGCAGGTTCGGGTATATGCTTCTCACAAACCAGAGCTTCTCACAACAAGCATGATGGTTTCCATAGGGAACGTCCCACCTTTGGGGACGAAACGATATCCATTGCCTCTTATTGCTGTCAAATTTTTTCTTGTGTCAACATAGAACAACAGGAATGTTGTGTCAATTTTTGGGATTTTTTGGGGTTCGTTTGGACATTTTTATGCATTAACTGAGTTTTCAATGCTTTTATGTGCATAATTTAAATTTGAACTACATGCACATGCTCCAGTGCATATAAATTGGTTGAAAAATAAAATATGTGTCCTTGGGTGCATGCTTAGTGTCGAATTCGGGTTCCGGCAAAACCCTTGAGGTTCGAACACCGGGGTGCGCATGAAGATCTCTCCCTACCAAATCATGCCCTCAGCCTCACCGCGATCTCAAGGCCTAGCTCAACGAACCATCAACACAAGAGACACGAGATTTACACTGGTTCGGGCCACCGTTGTGGTGTAATACCCTACTCCAGTGTGGTGTGGTGGATTGCCTCTTGGGCTGTGATGAACAGTACAAGGGAAGAACAACCTCTTGAGGAGAGGTGTTCTTGTGCTTTGTGGGCTTGTGTGGGTGAGGATGATATGAATCAGTCCGTCTTCCTACTGTGGTGGCTAGTCCTATTTATAGAGGCCCTGGTCCTCTCCCCAAATATTGAGCGGGAAGGGAGACAACAACACCCAGATTCGAAGGGAGACAAATAGTACAAGTTATCCTGACTAAAGGTGGTATTCGCCTGCCAAAGGCTCCGGTGGTGACGCCGTCTTGGGCTCCACGGTGAGCTTTGTCCTGTCGTCCTGCTGGTCTTGGTCTCGTTGCACCGATATCAAAACCTTTGCCTGAGGCCTCGGGACTCCTCGCCTGCGCTTGCCCCTTTAGCACCAAAGAGGAAACGAGGACACTGCACGCGCTCGTGCCCGCCTGGCTCCAGTCGTCATGGCTTGCGTTACAGGAACCTCGCGAGGTGTCCCTTGCCTTGATCTCTCCGCCCCTCGCGATCCATCCTGGTGAGGCCGCTCCCGGGGAGGTCTTATGTCGCTCGCCTCGCGAGGCTTGGCCCCTCGCGAGGGTCTTGAGTGTTTGTTGGTGAAGATAGGCCGTACGGGGCCGCTGGTGGAGCCACGCCGTGGGCCACAGGCAGGCATGTTTGGGGACCCCCATTCCCAGGACGGCGACACTTAGGTCCCATGCAAGAATTGGGAATTAATTTCAAACACCAGGGCACCATTGGTTGCCGGCAAAACATTGAGATGCCTTGTTTTTAAATTCTAGTAAATCCAAAACTCGTCTGAAATTCATGAAACTTGGCATGCTATCATGGAGAGGCATAAACATGCCGTGGTGAAAATTTTGTCCCATTTGGGACAGGTTTGGGTATATGCTTCTCACAAATCAGAGCTTCTCACAACAAGCATGATGGTTTCGATAGGGAACGTCCCACCTTTGGGGACGAAACAATATCCATTGCCTCTTATTGCTTTCAAATTGTTTCTCGTGTCAACATAGAACAACAGGAGTGTTGTGTCAGTTTTTGGGATTTTTCAGGGTTCGTTTGGACATTTTTTTGCATTGACTGAGTTTTCAATGCATTTATGTGCGTAATTCAAATTTGAACTACATGCACATGCTCTAGTGCGTATAAATTGGGTGAAAAATCAAATATGTGTCCTTGGGTGCATGCTTAGGTCCCATGCAAGAAATGAGAATGAATTTCAAACACGAGGGCACCGTTGATTGCCGGCAAAACATTGAGATGCCTGGTTTTTAAATTCTACTAAATCCAAAACTCGTCTGAAATTCATGAAACTTGGCATGCTATCATGGAGCGGCATAAACATGCCATGGTGAAAATTTTGTCCCATTTGGGACAGGTTTGGGTATATGCTTCTGACAAACCAGAGCTTCTCACAACCAGCATGATGGTTTCGATAGGGAACGTCCCACCTTTGGGGACGAAACGATATCCATTGCCTCTTATTGCTTTCAAATTTTTTCTCGTGTCAACATAGAACAACAGGAGTGTTGTGTCAATTTTTGGGATTTTTCGGGGTTTGTTTGGAAATTTTTATGCATTAACTGAGTTTTCAATGCATTTATGTGCATAATTCAAATTTGAACTACATGCACATGCTCCATTGCATATAAATTGGTTGAAAAATCAAATATGTGTCCTTGGGTGCATGCGTAGGTCCCATGCAAGAAATATGAATGAATTTCAAATACTAGGGCACCGTTGATTGCCGGCAAAACATTGAGATGCCTGGTTTTTGAATTCTAGTAAATCCAAAACTCGTCTGAAATTCATGAAACATGGCATGCTATCATGGAGCGGCATAAACATGTCGTGGTAAAAAATTGTCCCATTTGGGGTAGGTTTGGGTATATGCTTCTCACAAACCAGAGCTTCTCACAACAAGCCTGATGTTTTCGGTAGGGAATGTACGTCTCACCTTTGGTTACGAAACGACATCCATTGCCTCTTATTGCTTTCAAAAAAATTCTCGTGTCAACATAGAACAAGAAGAGGGTTGTGTCAATTTTTGGATTTTTCGGGGTTCGTTTGGACATTTTTTTGCATTAACTGAGTTTTCTAGGCATTTTATGTGCATAATTAAAAATTGAACTACATGCACATGCTCCAATGCATGAAAGTTGGTTGAAACATCACATGTGTGTCATAGGGTGAATTTCTAGGTCCCATGCAAGAGATTGGAATGAAATTCAAACACTAGGGCACTCTTTATTGCCGGCAAAACATTGAGATGCCTGGTTTTTAAATTCTAGTAAATCGAAAACTCGTCTGAAATTCATGAAACTTGGCATCTATCATTGAATGGCACCCGACATGCTGTGGCATTTTTTGTGTCCATTTTGAGAGAAGGCGCACTCGAATAATGACAGCCAACAAAGGCATTTTGAAAAAATAGCTACCACTTTAATATCTCAAACGTTTGTAGAATTCAAACCGTGTGCGTTCTTTTAACCATTCACGTGACGCCACGTGTCTTGGTTTTAATGGCTGTAGGAGGTGTCGTGCGGACAGCTGCTTGACCTTGACTAAACGGGAGGCGTGCGAGCACAGTCCGGTGCTCAGGCTGACCGAGAGGCGTGCAAGCTATCATCCAATGTGAAGGCTCATCGGGAAACGTGCAAGCTGCGCAGGCTCACTGGGAAGCGAGCCCTTTGACTTCCATGGCCGCCTGCCTTCCTCTCCATTAATGGCACCGGAGCCGCTGTTTAATCCGGGCGGCCTTACTATTCGCCTCCCATTCCCCTCCCTCCCGCAGCCGCAGACCTCCACCAACGCCATGTCGCAGAACGATCATCTGCCACTAGTCTTCAAGTTTGGTGAAGTCGACTCCGAGCAGGAGGAGATAGAAAATAAGGAGGAATGGGGCCTCATGGACATGGCCCAGAACAAGCTGCCGCGGCGGTTGCTGCCCCCGCTCCCGTCCCCGCTCCTATCCCCGCGCCCGCGCCAGCGATCATCCCCGTAGCATTGACGTCTGGTCGCCGAGCACTATCGTAGAGCTGGAAGCCGCGGGCATTGGCGAGGTCTCCGCGGACCCGCGCAAGCTCGTGTACATGCCAGCGCCAGCGCCCGTGCCCGTGTGCGCCCCTCCACCCACCGTGGCGCCGGCCCCCGTGCGTTTGGCTGCACCCGCCGCGCCCGTGCCCGTGCGCGTGCCCCCCTCAGCGGCATGGGACCCTGCCGTTGACCGCTACCTCTCAGCGGCGCCAGTTGCCGTCCTGCCGCGCCCCGCCCGTCGATCGCGTGATGACATGATGTTTGATTTACAAGTAAAGAACATTTTGTGCTGCCTTGAAGACTTCAACAACGGCGTCCCGGAGGACGACAACGACAACGACGGCGCGGCATGCCGCCGCCGCCGTCCCGGAGAACATTTTTGGGGTTTAATACTATATCTCGAATTCTCGATCATATGAATACAAATTCGCAGTGTGACTGAATGAAAGATATGCTTTGAACGAACCTGCATTTTTCTCTCTTAATGTACAGGCTTATGAAACGATTTCCTTTTGAAAAAAATGACAAGTGTTTTGAAATATAAAACACTCATCGCAAACGTTTTAGTTAGAACACCCGGATGGAAACCGACAGCTTCCCCAGGAAGCCAAGGGAAAATGTGCCGAGCAGGATTTCTGCATCCCTTCAACGCAAACAGTTCTTTTGCATGACCAATGTGCAAACACATACAAACAATTGGGTAAGATTTGAATATCTGTCATTATGGGTATGTTGCCATTTTTCAAACTAGAAAGATTGAAATTTGTTTATCTAGTAACATTGCCATTTGTCAACCTTGTAACACTGCGATTTGTCAAAATATGCAGCCAAAAATCGCTTGCACTATCTAATTGTTGCAACAAAAATCACTAGCACTGTTCATATGGACACCACTAGCAGGCGTGAGTTGATGGACGCATATGCAAATGTACCATTGATTACATACAACAAGTCATCAACCCACAACGACAACGAGGATACACGTTGGATTATAGATCATTTCCAACAAAAGATTGTAGTAAAGTTTTTCTCACACAACAAATAACAAAACGATGAAATGAACTTCAGCTCAACCACTAGATAGTCGGCGTTGGAAACGCTTGCTTTGGACCAGAAGTGATTCTCTGGGAAGGGCCAGCTACTGTCAATCTCGAGACCAACGCAGGACTGATCATCCAGGCTGAAGCGGCCTATGTTAGGACCCATATTGGGACAGTGAGGGAAGCATAGCAATGTCCGAGGTATAGATACAGTTGCTTCTCATAAATGGTAGTAACGTTGTGTCAACAGCAGCTAGATCGCCTTCCACCATCATTGGATAGTTTTGTCCAAGGAAGAGCAAGTTTCCTCCAAGACTTTCAATACTGAACCAGGGAGAAGGTGTTGGCACTAGTACACTAGTATCCATCCCGAATACCCTGCAACGGATGTTGGAATAGGTCCGGAGAGTGCGACCATGCGAGACAACACCTACTACCTTAGTAACATCAGCCGTGCCCTGTATACAGACAAGAAGAAGAGGTGATCCATCGGAATAAGTTGCCAGGCGCCACTGAGTATATGGGTCCAGCTCGTCCTCATGCTCGTGATCATCAGCATCATCATCTCCCCCTTGGTTAGAAAAATTTAAAATTATAGGTGGTGGAATGTTCACAGGACCTTGGAAACACAAGAAGGTTAATTAATTAGTAAAGGGAAACTAGCTAACCCGCATGCATGTGGATGAAACAATTATAATTACGGTGGAAGACAAATGTACTGAAAGCATGATGATTCCATGCAAAAACAGTGCCACGAGTGGTGGAAGCAAACACAAGACCCTCGTATTGAATTGCATCACAGTACTCATCCGTGTACATAAATTGATTTTTGAGCAATATCCATCGAGGCGTGGAAGTAAGGAAGGCAACAAGCTTGTCGAAGATAGCAATAACTTCATAGTTCGAGTAATCCCAATAGCCATTGGGAACTCGACAAATTGCTATCTTCGGTAGACGACAGTCACCATGATCATATTTGAACTCACGTAGAATATCGGTGTACTCAACCTCTGGGCAGTCGTTTGAGATTTTCGGAAGTGGAACCCGGTGACGAGTGTACACATTCACAAGTTCCCACTCGCACTTGTACCCAATGTAAACAACCCAATCTCCATTTGCGCCTGCCCAAGCCTTGCCCTCAAGCGATGGCATCTTAACATCATACGTATCATTATCAAGGGGCATCAACTTGCACAAGGCGAGGTTTCCCTCGTCCCCGCGCCAGTCAGCAGGGTCACGGCGAAGAAGATAGGGGAGATCAAACCGCTCCTGGACCCTTGGGTTCCTTGTAATGATGTTATTAGTTGAGTCGAGAATGGTCTTGAACAAACCTGCCATGCTAGCCGAGGTGATGACGTCGCACCGATCAATGAGTTCCTCCACCGCGTCATCATTCAGATCGGGGCAAGAATAACGGGGTCGTTTCCGGCCTGTTCCCTCCATGGAGAAGATGATCGAACAATGGTAGAAGGAAGGGTGAAGGCGAATGGAGGAGGGAGGAAGGCGTGCGACAGTAGTTCCAAATCGAGAGGGAAAGGCGAGGAGGCGATGGACGGTTGCCACGGTACACGAAGAGGTGCTTGGGGAGCGAATGGTTGTTACATAGGTCACACACAGATGACAAGGGCTGAGTGAACCGCATGCGTATATCGCACACACCTTGATCCGGTTGACCGTGTCTTTTGTGTTGCCTAATCACAAACATTTCATCCGAGTGAACCGTATGCTGTCTATCGCACACACCTTCATCTGGCTGACCATTTCTTTTGTGTTGCCTAATCACAAACAGTTCATCTGAGTGAACCGTATGATGTGTATCGCACACGCCTTCATCTGGTTGCCCGATTCTTTTGTTCCTCCTGATCGCAAATAGTTAATTGGACTGAATTATATGCCCTTCATCGCACACGCAACTAAAACCTGAACCGTGCTTGATGCATCCGTCATCGCAAACGTTTTATACATTTCTGACGGTTTTCATACATCACCATTTGCGATTATTGCATCGCACACAGTTTCTCGAAGGGTCTCTGATCGTAGTGTCGCGTTAGCAGCATACTATAGTAGTGAAGCACAATAATCAGGATAAACCCCGGTACCAACCTGTGTGAGGTAGCATATCAATTACTATTTCCTTTGACTGGAAGCCGAGATAAGCGAAGCGACTGACAAGAAAGGAAGGAATCAAGCTGAGATAAGCGACCGACAGAAAAGGAAGGAAGCAGTCGAGGCAATGAAGCACCCAAAGTTTTTGTGCAGTTCCACCAAAATCGAGCATCCCTATTGGCACATATATTGAGAGAGTGAGATTACTGTAATAGTGGGACTAGTTGATGAAACATACACTAACAAATAGAAGCACCCTCATTATCTGAATGGGTAAAGTTAGCAACATAGTAGTCATGCTTAAAGAGAGGTATTAGTTTATTTAATTAGTGCCAATTAGCTCAACACTCAAAGCATAGCCATATATCATAGGTTGCAAAACTTTAACATGCAAAGATTAAGGAGTTTCTCATGAAAGTAGCAACACAGTAGCACGATACAAATAGAGATGACGGCAAACTAATATGGATGAAGGCCTGAGGCCGGTACCAACCTGAGAAAAAAAGCTTATTCATGTAGTCCCAGAAGAAATGATAAAGCAATCACTGGAATTACTCAATAGTTTATATTTTTGTGCACTTCAAATGTATGGTTGAAATCACAACAATAAAATACCACTAGCAAGATGTCAGGATAACATAGGACGGTACCATCGTGTGATCTCCATATTTATTCTTCTTCTTCCTCCTCTTCATGTTGTGTTTGTCTTTCTCCTCACCAGTTGGTGAAACCAAGTACATGATTGGCCTTCTATTTCGGAATTGGTTTTGTCAGTGAGGGAGTACAAGTGTACTAGTAAACACTAGCATTATTTTCTCATGGCAGTCGCAAAATAGAGATGAACACATGCATTAAATATCATTCTTACCGAAAGGAAGGTTATGGTACCAATATGGATGATGAGGATTGGAACATAGATCTCCCTTTGTGTAGTTCCACCGAAATGAACCAACGGTTCCATTCTGACATTCCAGTTAAACAGCACAAAAGTCACTTCTTTTAAGAAGTGTTTCGTGCAGTGCACCAAAAGGTCACAATAGCAAGAGGTGAAATGGATATCCCTGTTTGCACAAAAAGCTACAGAGGAAACCGTCAGAGTCTCAAACAATTACTGGCAAAAACAATTGGCTAAACTTGTCATGGCTTATAACAGTGGCATGGCTTCATTTTACCAGGGGCATTAGATTAAGAACAACTAAATATTTGGTATAAGGGCATGAGACAGTGGGTGCACCAGTAGTCCAGCACCATGTACCTAAACCGGGGCATAAAGTGGTGATTCAGAGTTTGTTGCCCCGAGAAACAAACATCCAAGAAACATATCTGGGTTGGTCCCATTTTTGTTCGCTCTAGCCACCTACTCCTATGTGTGTATAGCAAATCTAGTCCTGGTCATACCACTATGTACATCGTTTCCCCTATATTTCGCTTTTCGACCAAGAGACCAGTTGCATGACCAGTCTGTACTACTTTCACCCCCTTTCCTTCCTGTTTGTACCAAGTCCGATGTACATACTAAATTTCCCCCTTTATTTCTTGTTTGAACCAAGTACAAGATTTGACTCCATGAAATAGCTTTACCTCTAACAATAGAAAAAATAGGTGACGTTGGACCATCCTATCGAGAGGAGCCGAGAGGTAGAAAATGATGCACATGCAGCGACATAGCGAGCCGGGGAAGTAGAGCTAGGCCGGTTTCGAAGGAAGATATACTTGAAGGTCGTCGGGATGTGGATAGGTGGGCGGCGGGAGGCCGGATCCGCCCACACTAGGGCAACTACGAAGGGATCGGAGGACCTCCCGCGCCGGCGCTCGGCCAGAGATAACGGTGCCGCCGGCAGTGGGTCTCCTCCCTAGCTGTCGACGACGGCCTAAACGCTACCCCTCCTCCCCTTCACCGGCGGAGGGGATACGTCCGGATCTGTAACCAGTGGTGAGGATAGAAAGATAGTGTTACCACCGCTATCTTGTTTAGATTTGGAGAGGATGAGAGTGTGTGAATAGAGCAACCCTAGCAAGCAAGCGCGGAGGCTCCAGCCTATATATATACGTATAGTGGGGTCGTTTTCTTTTTTCAGTCCATCAAATCAATCGTTTAAAATTGTGTACGCGCCAGGTCGCCGTTATTTTTTTGAGTTGTTGATTGTTTTTTGAGATAGCTACCCGCTTATTCCAAGTGGTGTTATGGTGTGCCAGGTCACACTTTATATCGTTCAAGTCCGGTAGACCCTCCATTAAATGAACAACCACCGCCTCATAAAATTTGTGAACAAGCCCACGGCTAAAATTATCGGAACCGTGGGCTGCCCCAACATGCATTATTATTTATATTTTCTATGTGGGAGTATCCTCAAAACAAAATGTGAGAGTACAATATTTATTGGGCCCCTTTTTAATTTGTGCTAAATATTGACCAAAGATTTAACTGACAAAATGTTAGTGCATGTTAACAAAAATTATATCCTTTGATTCATATTTGAACATAGATTTCAATGATGTAATTTTTTATGACATGCATGAACATTTGGTTAGTTAAATGTATAGTCAAAATTTGGCACAGATTATCATAGGGACCAATAAACCAGGATGGAGCTCCTCGTCTGTCGTCCAAACTACTACCGTACAGTACTGTATATGACTAGCCGCTCTATCTACATGCGGGACATCGAAGCATCCGGGCCCGCGTGCCATCCACCAAATCACAGCGAGGTGCTATAGTCGAGATTCACTGGTCACCCCGGTGTGGCCGTCATGACCCGTCATATCAGAAAACCCACACCTTTACCAGCAGTGGTAAAGTGGCCTCGAAGTTGGACTAGACGAAGCAACCATCATTTCACTAGAACGCTCGTTGAACCCTTTCTCCCCTTTCTTGAAGAAAACCTCACTCCAAGCTACTCACTTCTGCCATTTTTCTTCTGTACCGACGAAGGAAATGTGGGCGAATCAGTGATGCTACTATATTTTCATTCCAAGAATCTTCTTTTTGTGAACCACCGACCGATTCTCACAGCCTATTCTTTTCCCGTTTCCATTGCGATTGTGGTTTCCTTTTGGTTGCTTTTTGTTTGTCAGTTCATTGATGGATCCTGGAGAACTAGGCAGAGTTGTCAGCGGACAACCCACTCGAGACAAAGATCTCCAGGAAGCGAGTACCAACCAATGAGTTGACCATGTTGGCGGGCCAACCCATGGAGACGAAGAACTCCAAGAAACAAGCACTTGCCAAAGAGTTGACGACATTAGCAGATGAACTCCTCAAAGAAAGCTGGAAGAATAGCAGGGGCCCAACCGTGCCTACCCTAGAAACTCTAATGGCCAGCTATGAGAGGCTCAAGGCTGAGTTTGAGGAGATAGTCGCCGTTGAGAAGAATTATTTCCCTGGCAATGTGATGGCCCCCATCAAGGACAAGGAGATGGCCCCCGGAGGGATGGGATCCCCCGGTGAGCTGCACAAGGTAAAAATAATGGCTTACCATAGTTGTGGTTTTTGATTATTTGCAATGTCCTTGCTAATATGTTAGTTTTTTGCAGGGGCCGGTGGACGTCCATGATGATTACGATGTCGCGGTGCGTCCTGTGGATAACGCCCCAGAGATCGTTTTCCATGTTGCGGTCCGTCCTGTGGACATCGCTCTGGAGATCGATTCCGACGCCGATGTCCATCCAGTGGACATCGCCCCAGAGATCGATTCCGATGTCGCAGTCCATCCTGTGGACATCGCCTCAAAGATCGATTCCCATGCTACTCTTCGTGGTGTGGTCATTGCCCGAGAGATCGATGACAAGAAATAGTTGGTCGCGCTAATCCTTCAGGGTAGTTTGCATTGTGTTTAATTACCTGAATGATGCGTGTTATCAAACCATCTTAGGGCTAGTGCACTGTCTTGTGTGGGAGGTACTTGCTACTTTTGTTTGATAGTGAATCATGCGAACCCTCTCTGAGTTATGGAAACAGATGTATGATCACCAGCTTTTGATGTAATATATGGCATGCTTAGATGTAAGTTTGAACTATTTATCATATCAGCAGGGCTTGTTTGATGATTCTTGGTGTTAGTAGGCTAGCTACTATGTGAGCTATAGTACTTGAAAAACACTCACCGAAGAGAAACGTTGGGGCTGATGAGCTCGTGGTACACTTATAGGTCCGAGCCGTCGTTGATCGGCCAATAGCCCAAGCTCCTAAAATTGTAGGCTTAGCGATCGATCAGACAATAGTCCACACAGATACATTCAGGCATCATTTGGTTCATAGGGTAGGAAAATCATAGCAATAGGAAAGTCATAGGAAATAAGATGACATGTATCTTAAATCCTATGAGTAGGAATAGGAAAGGAGATGCCCTTTCATTCACATCATTAGATTTTTTCCATTGAGTCTAGGCTAATGTTTATTTTCCTACGAATGTGGAGGATAGGAAGAATTCCTCCATAGGAATATGATTCCATTCCTATAAACCAAAGGGCTCTACAGAAATTTTTCCTATAGAAATCCTATCCTATGAAATTCCTACAAGATTCCTCTAAACCAAAGGAGGCCTCACATTAATAGCCAGCAAAATTGGCACGTACTTGTAACATGCGTGAATGTGTAATTTTTTTGTTGGCAGCATGAATGTGTAGTGACGTCATACTTTCGGAGTGGCTATAGAGAGTGTGTACGTGTGCTAGAGGGGTTGTGGGATGGAGAGATCTAGAGAGAGAGAAAGACACTCTTTCTACTCCTAATCGTTAGATTGACAAAGTATATTTTTTGAGACACAAAATCATAGTAGTACAGAGACGTACTTGCTCCGTTCCAAAAGAGATGACTCAACTTTGTACTAACTTTGAAATGGAGGGAGTACAAATGGGTTTCAGTGATATGACGTGCTACAGTGCCGTCCAGTCTTTGCGTGTGGTAGCAGTATTGCGGGTACAATAAGTTTTCTTGAAGAAGCGGAATTCAACGAAGTCATGATGGTTCCTTCGTCCGACCAACTTACAATGGGAAATGTTGGGCCTGCGCTATGAACAGGGTGGACCAGGATAATTTTGTGCATAGCAGGTGGACCAAGATTGTCGACGTCCCACATGTTGGGAAATGAAAGTACTCTTTTTCATATTGAGGACGAGCAAAGAGTATTCATTGTTTATTTTTTATGAAAGCTATTGGCTCCACTGTTACGACGAAGGAGTGTGAAACACGGCAGCCCAGTGAACTTGGCTTGTGCAAACTCCCTCCTTCCTCATGTACTACCATAGTGTTGACTATAAGGTTGGCTATAAGGTTACAACTTTTTCTCACTTTCTCTCTATTTATTTCCTCTCAAATATTTTTTACCTTTCTTTTTTAGACACAATTTTTTTTCATGCCTCTTTTTTTTAGAATTAGTTTTTTTATACCTAGGAGAACGTGTAGAGACAGGCTCTTGCCGAGCCCACTCCTTGACTTTGTAAATGCCTCTCTCTCCTCCACATAAGCGGGCTTATAGCCCAGTATTGTACTAGTACTACTTGGTATGAATGTGGCCAGCTGGCTCTTGAGGGGAGAGTGTGCGTGGGAGGGGGGACGGGTTTTCTAGTGGGCCAGGGCGGTCAGAAGCGGGCTTGGAAGTGGTACGGACTCCCGCATGGCCCACCTCACATTATCACCATATATTTCTTAGAGTCCGTGCGCAGCGGGCGGGCGATCTCTTCTCCCTCCCCTATCTCTCTCTTCTCAGCCGACGCCCGCCGAGCGATTAGATTTCGGCTATCGACGGTTTATTAAATTGCAGTCCCACATGTCGGTGAAAATGCAAGACAACGCGTGTCCCCTCTGGTGAGCGGCGTGCGAGCCGGACTGTCGGGGGTGCGATGCGAACGCGACGCGTACGAGTCGTAAGTGTGCGCCGTTTCCTTTTGAATTTGCAAAGCGTAACATTTTCATGCGATCGATCAATAGAACTCTAGAACAAAATGACGAGGGCGGGGCTTTCCCGCGTGTTAGGTGGGGTAGTTTGAGTGATATGACGTGCTACAGTGCCATCCACTTGCTCCATTTTTATGTAAGCAAGAGTCTACACTCTTATGTGGGAGAAGTGTGAAACACGGCGGATCTGATTTTGATCGAGGGATAACTGTTCCCTGCGAAATAATGGAGCACTGTTAGTGATTATAGCATGATAGTTAGGGCATCTCCAGCACTGGCCCACAAATTTACCCCGGCATCTGTCCGAGGACATTGATGCCAGAGGATGCCATCCAATGCTGCCCGCATACCTTTCGGCAACTATATGAACTAACCGGACGAAATTCGTGCAATTAAAGCAAATTTTAAATTAACCGGATGAAATTCATTACATTTTGAAAACTTTTCCTATAAACTGGACATAATTCACTACATATTTCGCACAAACCTTACTAAAACCTACTGTAAACCTAATCTAAAGGATTGCCAGTGCCCGACCACTATGTTCGGCCATGAGCCCCGAGAACGCCGGCCATTGCCTTTGCCTCCTCCTCATCCGCCTCGGCTTTGTCCAGCTCCACCTCGATAACCTCCTCCTCCGGAGCACAAGTTTCTCAAGATTTCCTCCTCCACGTCGCTGTCAAGCGGCTAATTGGCTGCCGATGTTTACCCTACCAAGCTTGGCGTCGACTAAGTGGAGGAGTGGTGGCCTTCCTGGGACCAGAGCGGCAGTGACCTACCATGTACAACTCTTCCTTGCTGTCAGTTACACTTGCGCACGCGCGCCGGCTTCGTGGTCGTGGCGGTGGAGGGCGGCCGGGGGGGAGCCAACGATCTCCTTCGTCTACTCCTGCGACAGTACGTCCAAGAGAGCTTTAGAGCGCGCCCGGAGCGGAATCGCTGATGTCCTTCATCTGCTCCTGTGATAGTACGTCCAAGAGAGCTTTGGAGCGCCAGGTGGCCATGGTTGCAGTGGTGCCGACAGAAGGAAGGGACCGGAGGAGAATGATTGTGGGTCTTTGGCTATGGCTGGGAGCTGGGGCTCAAGTTAATATAGCGGGCGAACGACAATGAGCTGCAGCAGACGGATGGACGGCTGGCATCGAAGTAGGTTCGTCGGCAGCCGCGTGTCATTAATGTGGGTGGCGGACGGAAGGATGGCCGTGGTGTCGTTAACGTGGAGCAGTCGCTTGCACCGGGATGCCGCGCGGGTAGCGCTCTCTCGGCCATCGCGCTGCTGCAATCCTGGTGCCAGTGAGAGGTCGCGTCGGGCGTGAATGCGGACGCTGCTTCAGTGTCTTAACTGCAGGTGCAGTTGGGTCACTGACATGTGGGCCCAACAGGCATCTGGCCCGCATGTCAGTGACACACCAACTGCACCTACAATTAAGTCCCGTGAATGCGGCATTGACGTTCTGGAGAGACGGTGACTGTTTCAGGCGGGAAGCGCACGCTAGCGATGGAAGGGGTTTCGGTAGGCCAGGGCGGTCATACGCTGGCGTGGTGGTAAACTGTGAACTCATGGATGACGAGCCTTTGAAGCGTATGCGGCACGTATAGACAACCAGGTGTCCATGCAACCGCTCTTGTCACTAGCTAGCCTTCGACGACCACCATTAGACACCACACAACCATGCTTAACTTACGAATAATGGACGAATCGACCAAACACACACTCGTTTGCAGTGGCACTATGATCGGCCGCTCATGATACATATATAGGTACCATAGTACCCTCTCTAGCTAGGCTGTTTTATAGATTGTCATTGTGATGGATGATATACATGAGTAAGGCGCCGAGTCACATCGCCGCGTCATGTGCAGAGCCATGGCTAATGTCGAGCAGCTCGGCGCCCAAGCACGAGTATGACCGTTGGTGTTGAGCCAGGTGAATACATGCTTGGTGTTCGCCGAGGCTGCCAGCAAATGTCTAAATAGTAATGTCAGGCCCCGCCTGGGCGCGCAGTTGACGGGCTCGCCGTTTGCGTTGCGCCATGAGCAGGACTTTGATTGAGATGGCGGCGTGCATGCACTAGCATGGTTTGAAAGCGCGAGGGTGAGCGTCTGCACCAATGTTTTAAACAGCGGGCTATGGAAAATAGGGGCGGGCCTCCATGTCAGCTATAGCGGGCTAAAGCGGGATATAGCGGGCTATTTGTGAAGGCGACCATTTAGTGGCACCCTGCTGAAAAGGCTATATATAGCGGGCTATAGAGGAGCTATAGCTGGCTATTTAAAACTATGGTCTGCACGCGTACATGCTACTTGCCTCTATGGATTGAAGGGGAATCCAAATTTCCTTCGTCTTCTGTCCTTGAGCTCTTCACAAACCAATGCACTATACGGTTGTCCGACCACTCCACCCCATAGCTCTCACCAAGCGTAGTTCATGCCACCGCGCTACACACTAACCGGTAAGGAAGCGATGGCATCCCGCCACGCCGAGTTCCTCGCCGCCCACGACCGCACACAAAATTGTAGGGAAGCAATGGCATCCCGTCGTGCCATTTTCATCGCCGCTCACGACCTCACACCTACGTGGGCGGAATTTGAAGCTGGCAAGGCCAAATGGGCGGTAGAGCAAGAGACGGCCAAAGCCACACAGAGGGAGCAGAAAAGGCAGAAAGGACTCAAGAAAAGAGAGGCCCGCCGCCGAAAGAAGAGGACGCACGCGCTGCTGCGGAGAGGTCGGCGGAGATCCAAGCACGGTGCGGTGTCGCCGACGAAGCCGGGAAGGAGAACGATGACGTGTGGCCAGCATGTGAGAAGTAGTAGTACTAGTAGTTAGTGTGTGTGTGTGTGTGTATGTGTCGCCCGTATGTTTGTTTAATTAATTACGAGCATGTATCCGTACTAATTACTACTATAGTTTTTAGAGCAAATTTCCGGTACATTAGCCTAGACTCAATGGAAAAATTCCTATCCTATGGATCAAATGGCATCTCTTTCTCTATAGGAATTGAGATGCATGTCATCTCACTTCCTATGATTTTCATATTCCTATAAAATTCCTATCCTATGAACTAAAGGAGTCCTTTGCTGGAGTACAGTACCACTGTAGCTAGCAGTACTACTGGTACAGTAGTTTTCTTCAAGAAGAGGAATTCAACGAACTCATGATGGTTCCTTCGTCCGAGCAACTTCAAAGTGGGAAAGGTTGGTCCTGTGATTTGATGGCTCATTTGTCATTCTTACTGCGGCGGGACGACCGGGGTGACTCTCCCTTGGTGTTCTACGTGCATGGCAAGTGGACCAGGATGGTCGACGTCCCACATGTCAGCGAACGGAAGTATTCTTTCCGATATCGAAAAGCAAGGAAACCGCATGGTATAGTATCACTGCTGATTTACATTTATTTTTTATTTTTGATGAAAGCTAGCATTTCAACTTTTACGACGAAGGAGTTCCAAACACGAGACGTGCTAGATGTCCCACACGCCAGCGAAAGGAGTGGGACATGAAGAACGTGGTAGAGCGTCTCCACTTCTTCCACTTCTAGGTCGGAGACCACACGTAGTAGTACTAGTGGTATGAACGATACAAAGTGCGACACGGAGAGAAAGACATGTCTAGTTGGAAGGTCTCGGGGCATACACGTAAACAAATATAAAACCTAATATGTGCCTCCAATTAATATAGTAGTAGTACAGTACTTAGGCACATACATCATAACATCACTATGCATTACACATACAACATTTAGTGGTAGCAAGAGACAAATGCCTATATGCCACGCATGTTCATACTATTTGTGCCATTCTACTTCACTTACTGCGCTACACTACTCAGGTTCGTACGTCCACTCCTGGGTACATGTCCGTCTCATAGTTCCAGTCCCACGTGTTCTTCATAGATGGAACGATCCATAAGTGTGGGCACCGGGAGTCCATATCATCACAGCTAGTGTGGCTCCCCACGATGGATACTCATCCAAACTATGGCTAGCCTCGACACAGATCAGTCGCGTGCACTGGGAAACGACGCTCTCTAGGCCGCCGCGCTACTTCTAAGCCGGCGCGAGTGAGAGGTTGCCTCCGCTCTGGCCGGGCATTAATGCGGTACTGATGCTCCGAGGCGACGCTGACCGTTTCACGCGGGAAGCGTGCGCCGGCAAGGGAGGGGGTTTGGGTTGGCCAGGGCGGTCAGAAGCGGGCGTGGTGGTGGTATTGATTTTGAACCGTTTCAGGTGTAGTACTGGTAGTTTGCAAAACTACTCAATTATTGCACTCAGTTTCCTAAGAAATTGTGGTAAAAACGCGTCACCAATAAAAAACTAGTACATGCACACAATGATTTAATGGGCATTGTAATATCAACATGTGATGGGGAGCTCTAAATTTGAATTTGAAACTTATAAAATGAAAAAATATGGAAAACAAATATACTGTTAGAGAGGGAGTGTACCGCAGGATGTGTCCCATACGAAACAAGTCCCCTGGTTTGTCACCGCGAAGATGCGGTTAGAAAGGAGCACATCGTCTTCGTACTCGTACGGCAACAAATCGGCCGCAGACAGCATGGTCCACCTTTGACCGCCATGTGCAGGGTTCATGAAAGCAATCGCGATGTCGAACACTGCGATGAGAGTGTAGTTTTGGTTGGCGGACGACCTTATCGGGGCTTCCGGGATTGCTATCTTCTTCAATCTCACCGTGGTTCCATCGTACCAATTCAGGCAGTGGCCCATTGCATATAGCTGATCCCAATGTTGGACAAAGGTTCTACGGGAACGGTGTCCCGTTTGGACTCCATTTGATATGGATTTTTTGTGAAACAACAAAATATGCAACAAACAAGAACTGGCACTAGGCACTGGATCAATATGTTAGTCCCAAAAATAGTATAAAAAGTAGCCAAAAGTATGTAAAAGTTGTAGAATATTTGCATGGAACAATAAAAAATTATAGGTACGACGGAGGCCTATCACTGAGTTGTCAATCAACCACACCTGGAGATTAATTATCTGCCACAAAGTGATCAGTAGCAAAGTAGTTTGATAGTAGTGACAGCAGCAACGGTAACAGTAACAGTGATAGCAGTAATTTGTAGCAAGTGTAACAATGATGATAGCAATAGTAACGCAGCAAGATCAATAAGGATATATTCGTAGGCATTGGATCGGTGACTTGTTGGATGATATTCATCATGTGACAGTTACAACCTAGGGTGATACGGCACTAGCTCCAGTTCATCGATATAATGTAGGCATGTATTCCGTAAATAGTCATACGTGCTTTATTAAAAGAACTTGCATGACATCTTTTGTCCTACCCTCCCGTGGCAGCGGGGTCCATATTGGAAACTAAGGGATATTAAGGCCTCCTTTTAATAGAGAACCGGAACAAAGCATTAACACATAGTGAATACATGAACTCCTCAAACTACTGTAATCATCGAGAGTGGTCCCGGTTGTTGTCACTCCGGGGTTGTCAGATCATAACAGTAATAGGGGACTATAACATGCAAGATCGGATCTAAAACATGGATATAATGATGAATTCATAAACGGTTCAGATCTGAGTTCATGGCACCCGGGCCCAAAGTGACAAGCATTAAGCATAGCAAAGTTATAGCAACATCAATCTAAGAACATGGTGGATACTAGAGATCAGGCCCTAACAAAACTAACTCGATTACATGATGAATCTCTCCCAACTCCTCACCGACCAGCGAGCCTACAAAGGAATTACTCACTCCCGGTGGGGAGGATCATGGAATGGGCGATGGAGAAGGGTTGGTGATGACGAAGAACGAATATCCCCCTCTCCAGAGCCCCAAACGGACTCCAGATCTGCCCTCTCGACGAAGAACAAGGCTTGGCGGCGGCTCCATCTCGTGGATCGCAAAAATTCTTTCTCGCATTATTTTCTGGAAATATGTGATTTTATAGTATCAGGGGGGTCGTCAGCGGGGCCACCAGGTGGGTACAACCCACCTGGGCGCGCCAGGAGAGGGGGCGTGCCCTGGTGAGTTGTGCCCACCCAGGGGCCCCTCTCTGGTGGGTCTTGGCTCCAATAATTCTCTTTTATTCCATAAAAAATCCTCGCAAAGTTTCGTTCCATTCCGAGAACTTTTATTTCTGCACAAAAACAACACCATGGTAGTTCTGCTGAAAACGACGTCAGTCCGGGGTTAGTTTCATTCAAATCATGCAAATTAAAGTCCAAAACAAGAGGAAAAGCATGAGAAAAAGTAGATACGTTGGAGACGTATCAACTCCCCCAAGCTTAAACCTTTGCTTGTCCTCAAGCAATTCAGTTGATAAACTGAAAGTGAGAAAGAAAAACTTTTACGAACTCTTTTTCTCTTGTTTGCATAAATAAGCTTAAATAGCACCCAGGTTTTCAGCCAACATTATAACTAACCATGTCAGCAATAACTCTTAAAGATTATAATGATTCATGTCAATGACATAATCAGCTAGGGAGCAATAAGAAAATATCTCAGACAACAACGCGTTGTCAAAACAATCATGATATAATATGACAATAGTGGTATCTCGCTAGCCCTTTCTAAGACCATCCCTTTCTAAGACCTCAAAACATAAAGGCAGAGCACCTCCAAAGTTCAAGCAGTGACTAAACATTGTAATTCATGGTAGAAAAGATCCAGACATGATGCACCCAACATTAGCTACACACAATGCATAAATCATGACAGTTGTGCTCTACTCAGTTTCTGGCGCTTGTTTTTAGAAGGTGATGACACAACATAAAACTAAATAGATAGTCCCTTTGCAGAGGGAAGCAGTGATTTGCAGAGGTGCCAGAGCACAATTTTTAAAACAGAGATAAATGATATTTTGAGACATGCACCCTTCTTATTCACTTCATGACTATTAGTTATCAACATCTTCCATGCTAAGCACGCTAGTGGCGGTTCCCAAGCGATAAAAGTAAAGGTTTGACTCCATTGGGAGTTTTTGTTTGATTAATTCAGAGATGAACTCTTTTTCATGTTTGCGGTTTGGGACTGGGCATCCCTATTACCGCCCATTTCCTCGTGCGATGGCGAGTGAATAAACACTCAACCTGAGGATAACCCGCTTAGCACGGAAGATATCGACCACCTCCTGTCGTTCCATGAACGATGCAGGCACACAAAACGGATAATTTTTTAGAAGTATTTTAGAGGTGGCACATGCAAATTTACTTAGGACGGCAGGGTAATACCGCATATAGGTAGGTATGGTGGACTCATCTGAAATAACTTCGGGTTCAAGGTTTTAGATGTACAAGCAGAATTCCCACTTAGTACAGGCGAAGGCTAGCAATTAAGATTGAGAAGCGGCCAGCTAGAGAGAAACAACGATCATAACCATGCATTATGCATAAGTAACATTGGACACTAGCATGAGTAGGATATGAACACCATGAACATAAATATTATAGATGCTATGTTGGTTTTGATTCACCTACATGCATGAACATGTACCAAGTCAAGCCACTCGAACATTCAGAGGAGGATACCATATCATCATACTACATCACAATCATTTTAACGCTATGTTGATATCCAAGATAAATCATTATTAACTCTCAGCTACTTATGCATGGCATGAGAAACTATAATCTCTAATTGTCATTGCAAACATGAATCAAAGTGGGCCGAAGCCTGGATACTAGGTTAAACATATTTACACAAACAGAACAAGTCGAGTTCATACCAGTTTCTCTTTGCCACGGCCAGTTCATCGAATGTCGTCATTATTGCCTTTCACTCGCACGACCAAACGATGTGAAAATAACAATAATAGTGCAAGAGTGCCATGGACTAAGCTGGAATCTGCAAACATTTTATTCAATAGGATAAGACAAGGTAAAATGGGCTCTTTATTAGATCAACAATTATTCATATGAGAGCCACTCAACATTTTCGTCGTGGTCTTCTCCTTGGTACGACTCGAATAAAAAGAAAAGAAATTCAGAGAAACACACTGAAATATTTTTGGAGTTTTTGATTTTCTTCAACAAACAAATAAAAAGCAAAAACGAGAAAAACTATTTACACGAGAAAGCTCCCAACAAGCAAAAGAAGAACAACACTAGTGCGCATCGGTCCTAAACAAACGGTTTTTAACCCCTTTCCGCGACGGCATTCGGAACCGTCGCCAAGTGAGTGTTGGAGATAGGGGGGTCCTTCCCACACGACCCAGACACCGTTGGGGATATGCCCTCCTGGCACACACCCTCGGCAAAATGAGGTCGTGTGCGACCAGCGAGCACTCAAATACAAAAATACGTACAGTAGTGCTAAAAAATACAATTATACAGGCGAAATCATTTCCGGTCGTAAGTACATCCCACACAGTCAGTCACCACTAAAAGTTTCCGTTCATATATACATTCCACACAGTCACTACAAGGAAAACGTTTGCGCAAGGTGGCGTAACGCAAACAATTTTGAAGAGAATGTCGTGTGTGATTGTTCATTGATCCAACACGGTTTATTCCTAGAAACTGTGCGTCGCCTGAGGTCATCGCCCACGGTGGTTTCTCATTAACCGTTTGCAATAGGAAAAGCCAATTAGCGGGCTAATTGCCCTATTATTAATAATCCATTTACTAATCTAATTGACATTCATATTAAGCACATAATATATTCCATTTCCATATTAAGGAAGCAGGATTTCATAATTGAAATACATCAGAGTACAACATGATATAGCTTCAGCACTCAGCTACCCCATTACACAACTGCACCAGCAGCAAGTTTCACATGCAACATATAGAACCTTTCAAAACTAGCATCATAGACGGTACATAGAGAGAGGCATCTCATCTGGAAAACTGCTGAAGCGAAAGGCAAATATTGAGCCTTCATTCATGTTGAAGGTCTTTGCAACTTTAGGCCAGTGCCTGTGGATGATTGACCGTCCATCCTTCGACCTCTTCAGGAACACTTCAATATTGAACCGTGGGTGTTGTATGAAAACCTTCATCGCCTCCTGACCAAAGAGGTGGTTTGAGAGGTAACCATCAGTGAAGCCTAAAAACAAGGATGTGCATAAATATCTTCTCTATATTGGAAATGGGGCAAAGGAATACAAAAAGGAAAGGTATAATAGTTAGTACCATCTTGTAAACCTCAGTGCTTCCCATTGTTTCCCTGCAACACATATAAGGTAGTTAGTCATCAGGTTAAGTAAGGGTTCGCATGATATCAGTAAAATATGTTGATGATAAATAAGCACATTGCAGATTCATCAGATTAATTCAAGCCACATGGAAAATCCATTTATCCAAACCAAGCATGATTATGAACTAGGAAATATAGCACTTGTATATGTTTCTCATGTATTAAGTGCAGCCAAATTTGATTTATTCCTCACATGGTATACAATAACAGAATGCAGCCACAACAATTGAACATCGCATTGCAGAATTGAACCAAGTAGTTAACTAAACACCACAACAAATGAACCAAACGTTAACTCAGCACCACATTACACAATATTACATACTCCTAATAGAAGATAGATAGTTAACCAAACCAAGCATGCTTAACAACTTGGAAATATAGCAATTGTATTTGTTTCTCATGTATTTAGTACATCCAAATTGTATTTATTCCTCACATGGTATACAATAAGAGAATGTAGCCACAACAATTGAACATCCCATTGCAGAATTGAACCAAGAAGTTAAGTAAACACCACAACAAATGAACCAAACGTTAACTGAGCACCACATTGCACAATATAACATACTCCTAATAGAAGATCAGACGGTTAACCAAACCAAGCATGCTTAACAACTTGGAAATATAGCAATTGTATTTATTTCGCATGTATTTAGTACAACCAAATTCGATTTATTCCTCACTTGGTATAAAATAACAGAATGCAGCCACAACAATTGAACATCGCATTGCATAATTGAACCAAGCAGTTAACTAAACACCACAACAAGTGAACCAAGCCACAACAAATGAACCAAGCAGTTAACTAAACACCAATTAAACAATATAACATACTCCTAATAGAAGATCAGACAGTTAACCAAACCAAGCATGCCTAACAACTTGGAAATATTGCACCCTAAAGAATTGAACATCACATTTGCATAATTGAACCAAGCAGTTAATTGAACACCACATTGCACGACATATAGAACATATACACTATAGCAGAAGATTGCATGGTGAAAGTAGATAGCACAATTCACTAGAATTTGTTAAGGAAAGGCAGTAGCTAGCAAACTGAACATGGGTCATTATAGTGAGCTAATAAGACAAGCTACTCCGCATTGTCGGAGATATCGATGACGATTAACTCCATGGACATGGAAGAGGGCGAGGCCTCCGCATCGTGGGTGCCCTCGTTGTAGTGGGGAGTTTCCTGAGCAGCTCCGGGCACCAACCTTCTGGCTCTCGAGATGAGGTAAGCACGTGCACACTGAGAAAACACCTCGTAGTCTTCGTCGAAGGCCCCGACGGTGGCCTCGAGAAAACACCACGAACTATCGTTTACGGCAGCCAACCGCGTCGCGGCGTCGGCGCGTGAGGCGTCAACGGTGGCCTCGACGGCGAGGTGCTCCTCCAAGATCTGGGGGTCGGCACGAATGGCAGCCATCGCGACCTCATCCGCGCGTGCGGCCGCGATTTGCTTCTCCGCTGCCAAATGCTCCTTGAGGTCCTGGCTATACTGCGTGCACCATGGCATAGGCCGGCGCTTATTTGGTGGAGGGGTCGGTGATTTGGGTGGAAGGTGTCGCGCTCGCGCAGGCGGTCGGGGCATGTGGGATGTGTAAGGAGGAGGAGGATGGGGGTCGGGTGTGGATTACCTGTCTAGATAGGCGAGGCCGAGCAGCGTGAAGGAGGGTCGCCGGCGAGGAGGCGGCGGCGCTGCAAGCCAGGAGTGAAGGTTTCAACTTGGAAAGGAAGGCGGAAAGAGGGGAAATGTGGCTTTTGTTAAGGGGGAGGAGGCGGGGAGGTAGATATTTCCGCGGAAGCCGAAAATTTGGATTCGCTTCAGCCAAAAAACTAGCGCGCAAAGTGTCATCAGACACGGTCCGAAGATATTTTGTTCCGCATCTCACACGGTTGGTTATAATAAACTGTGTAGGATCTACTTGATTTTTGGTCTTGATTTGAATTACATAATGGGGTCACAGCAGCCATGGACGGTGTTTGAATTGCTAGACCTTTTATCTGCAGTGATCATAAAAGAATTGGAATTATTTAGAGTTCGGTTGGACATTTTTATGCATTAAGTGAGTTTTCAATGTATTTATGTGCATAATTCAAATTTGAACTACATGCACATGCTCCAGTGCATATAAATTGGTTGAAAAATCAAATCTGTGTCCTTGGGTGCATGCTTAGGTCCCATGCAAGAAATGGGAACGAATTTCAAACACCATGGCACCATTGATTGCCGGCAAAACATTGAGATGCTTGGTTTTTAAATTCCATTAAATCCAAAACTCGTCTAAAATTGATGAAACTTGGCATGCTATCATGGAGCAGCATCAACATGCCGTGGTACAAATTTTGTCCTATTTGGGGCAGGTTTGGGTATATGCTTCTCACAAACCGGAGCTTCTCACAACAAGCATGATAGTTTTCGGTAGGGAACGTCCCACCTTTGGGGACGAAACGATATCCATTTCCTCTTATTTCTTTAAAAAAAATTCTCGTGTCAACATAGAACAACAGGAGTGTTGTATGATTTCTCGGGGTTCGTTTGGACATTTTTATGCATTAACTGAGTTTTCAATGCATTTATGTGCATAATTCAAATTTGAACTACATGCGCATGCTCCAGTGCATATAAATTGGTTGAAAAATCAAAGCTGTGTCCTTGGGTTCATGCTTAGGTCCCATGCAAGAAATGGGAATGAATTTCAAACACCAGGGCGCCGTTGATTGCTGGCAAAACACTGAGATACCTGGTTTTTAAATTCTTTTTAATCCAAAACTCGTCTGAAATTCATGAAACTTGGTATGCTATCATGGAGCGGCATCAACATGCCGTGGTAAAAAATTTGTCCCATTTGGGGCAGGTTTGGGTATATGCTTGTCACAAACCGGAGCTTCTCACAACAGGCATGACGGTTTTCGGTAGGGAACGTCCCACCTTTGGGGACGAAACGATATCCATTGCCTCTTATTGCTTTCAAATTTATTTCTCGTGTCAACATAGAAAAACATGAGTGTTGTGTGAATTTTTGTGATTTGTTGGGGTTCGTTTGGACATTTTTATGCATTAACTGAGTTTTCAATGCATTTATGTGCATAATTCTAATTTGAACTACATGCGCATGCTCCAATGCATATATATTGGTTGAAAAATCAAATCTGTGTCCTTGGGTGCATGCTTAGGTCCCATGCAAGAAATAGGAATGAATTTCAAAAACCAGGGCACCGTTGATTGCCAGCAAAACATTGAGATGCCTGGTTTTTAAATTCTAGTAAATCCAAAACTCGTCTGAAATTCATGAAACTTGGCATGCTATCATGGAGCGGCATCAACATGCCGTGGTACAAATTTTGACCCATTTGGGGCAGGTTTGGGTATATGCTTCTCACAAACCGGAGCTTCTCACTACAAGCATGATTGTTTTCGGTAGGGAACGTCCCACCTTTGGGGACGAAACGATATCCATTGCCTCTTATTGCTTTCAAATTTTTTTCTCGTGTGAACATAAAACAACAGGAGTGTTGTGTGAATTTTTGTGATTTTTCGGGGTTCGTTTGGACATTTTTATGCATTAACTGAGTTTTCAATGAATTATGTGCATAATTCAAATTTCAACTACATGCGCATGCTCCAGTGCATATAAATTGGTTGAAAAATCATATCTGTGTCCTTGGGTCCATGCTTAGGTACCATGCAAGAAATGGGAATGAATTTGAAACACCAGGGCACCGTTGATTTCCGGCAAAACTTTGAGATGCCTGTTTTTTAAATTCTAGTAAATCCAAAACTCGTCTGAAATTCATGAAACTTGGCATGCTATCATGGAGCGGCATCGACGTGCCTTGGTACAAATTTTGTCCCTTTTGGGGCATGTTTGGGTATATGCTTGTCACAAACCGGATCTTCTCACAACAAGCATGATGGTTTTCGGTAGGGAACGTCCCACCTTTGGGGACGAAACGATAGCCATTGCCTCTTATTGCTTTCAATTGTTTTTCTCGGGTCAACATAGAACAACAGGAGTGTTGGGTGAGTTTTTATGATTTTTCGGGGTTCGTTTGGACATTTTTATGCATTAACTGAGGTTTCAATGCATTTATGTGCATTATTCAAATATGAACTACATGCGCATGCTCCAGTGCATATAAATTGGTTGAAAAATCAAATCTGTGTCCTTGGGTGCATGCTTAGGTCCCATGCAAGAAATGGGAATGAATTTCAAACACCAGGGCACCCTTGATTGCCGGCAAAACATTGAGATGCCTGGTTTTTAAATTCTAGTAAATCCAAAACTCGTCTGAAATTCATGAAACTTCGCATGCTATCTTGGAGCGCCATCAACATGCCGTGGTACAAATTTTGTCCCATTTGGGGCAGGTTTGGGTATATGCTTCTCACAAACCGGATCTTCTCACCACAAGCATGATGGTTTCGGTAGGGAACGTCCCACCTTTGGGGACGAAACGATATCTATTGCCTCTTATTGCTTACAATTTTTGTTCTCGTGTCAACATAGAACAACAGGAGTGTTGTGTGAATTTTTGTGATTTTTTGGGGTTCGTTTGGAAATTTTTATGCATTAACTGAGTTTTCAATGCATTTATGTGCATAATTCAAATTTGAATACATGCGCATGCTCCAGTGCATTTAAATTGGTTGAAAAATCAAAGCTGTGTCCTTGGGTTCATGCTTAGGTCCCATGCAAGAAATGGGAATGAATTTCAAACACCAGGGCGCCGTTGATTGCTGGCAAAACACTAAGATGCCTGGTTTTCAAATTCTAGTAAATCCAAAACTCGTCTGAAATTCATGAAACTTGGCATGCTATCATGGAGCGGCATCAACATGCCGTGGTACAAATTTTGTCCCATTTGGGGCAGGTTTGGGTATATGCTTCTCACAAACCGGAGCTTCTCACAACAAGCATGATGGTTTTCGGTAGGGAACGTCCCACCTTTGGGGACGAAACAATATCCATTGCCTCTTATTGCTTTCAAATTTTTTTCTCGTGTGAACATAGAACAATAGGAGTGTTGTGTGAATTTTTGTGATTTTTCGGGGTTCGTTTGGACATTTTTATGCATTAACTGAGGTTTAATGCATTTATGTGCATAATTCAAATATGAACTACATGCGCATGCTCCAGTGCATATAAATTGGTTGAAAAATCAAATCTGTTTCCTTGGGTGCATGCTTAGGTCCCATGCAAGAAATGGGAATGAATTTCATACACCAGGGCACCTTTGATTGCCGGCAAAACATTGAGATGCCTGGTTTTTAAATTCTAGTAAATCCAAAACTCGTCTGAAATTCATGAAAGTTGGCATGCTATCTTAGAGAGCCATCAACATGCCGTGGTACAAATTTTGTCCCATTTGGGGCAGGTTTGGGTATATGCTTCTCACAAACCGGAGCTTCTCACCACAAGCATGATGGTTTCGATTGGGAACGTCCCACCTTTGGGGACGAAACGATATCTATTGCCTCTTATTGCTTACAAATTTTTTTCTCGTGTCAACATAGAACAACAGGAGTGTTGTGTGAATTTTTGTGATTTTTCGGGGTTTGTTTGGACATTTTTATGCATTAACTGAGTTTTCAATGCATTTATGTGCATAATTCAAATTTGAATACATGCGCATGCTCCAGTGCATTTAAATTGGTTGAAAAATCAAAGCTGTGTCCTTGGGTTCATGCTTAGGTCCCATGCAAGAAATGGGAATGAATTTCAAACACCAGGGCGCCGTTGATTGCTGGCAAAACACTAAGATGCCTGGTTTTCAAATTCTATTAAAGCCAAAACTCTTCTGAAATTCATGAAACTTGGCATGCTATCATGGAGCGGTATCAACATGCCGTGGTACAAATTTTGTCCCATTTGGGGCAGGTTTGGGTATATGCTTCTCACAAACCGGAGCTTCTCACAACAGGCATGACGGTTCTCGGTAGGGAACGTCCCACCTTTGGGGACGAAACAATATCCATTGCCTCTTACTGCTTTCAAATTTTTTTCTCATGTCAACATAGAACAACAGGAGTGTTGTGTGAATTTTTGTGATTTTTCGGGGTTCGTTTGGACATTTTTATGCATTAACTTAGTTTTTAATGCATTTATGTGCATAATTCTAATTTGAACTACATGCGCATGCTCCAGTGCATATAAATTGGTTGAAAAACCAAATCTGTGTCCTTGGGTGCATGCTTAGGTCCCATGCAAGAAATGGGAATGAATTTCAAACACCAGGGCACCGTTGATTGCCAGCAAAACATTGAGATGCCTGGTTTTTAAATTCTAGTAAATCCAAAACTCGTCTGAAATTCATGAAACTTGGCATGCTATCATGGGGCGGCATCAACATGCCGTGGTACAAATTTTGACCCATTTGGGGCAGGTTTGGGTATATGCTTCACACAAAGCGGAGCTTCTCACAACAAGCATGATGGTTTTCGGTAGGGAACGTCCCACCTTTGGGGACGAAACGATATCCATTGCCTCTTATTGCTTTCAATTTTTTCTCGTGTGAACATAGAACAACAGGAGTGTTGTGTGAATTTTTGTGATTTTTCGGGGTTCGTTTGGACATTTTTATGCATTAACTGAGTTTTCAATGCATTTATGTGCATAATTCAAATTTGAACTACATGCGCATGCTCCAGTGCATATAAATTGGTTGAAAAATCATATCTGTGTCCTTGGGTCCATGCTTAGGTACCATGCAAGAAATGGGAATGAATTTGAAACACCAAGGCACCGTTGATTTCCGGCAAAACTTTGAGATGCCTGTTTTTTAAATTCTAGTAAATCCATAACTCGTCAGAAATTCATGAAACTTGGCATGCTATCATGGAGCGGCATCGACGTGCCTTGGTATAAATTTTGTCCCTTTTGGGCCATGTTTGGGTATATGCTTGTCACAAACCGGAGCTTCTCACAACAAGCATGATGGTTTTCGGTAGGGAACGTCCCACCTTTGGGGACGAAACGATAGCCATTGCCTCTTATTGCTTTCAATTTTTTTCTCGTGTCAACATAGAACAACAGGAGTGTTGGGTGAGTTTTTTTGATTTTTCGGGGTTCGTTTGGACATTTTTATGTATTAACTGAGGTTTCAATGCATTTATGTGCATAATTCAAATATGAATTACATGCGCATGCTCCAGTGCATATAAATTGGTTGAAAAATCAAATCTGTGTCCTTGGGTGCATGCTTAGGTCCCATGCAAGAAATGGGAATGAATTTCAAACACCAGGGCACCTTTGATTGCCGGCAAAACATTGAGATGCCTGGTTTTTAAATTCTAGTAAATCCAAAACTCGTCTGAAATTCATGAAACTTGGCATGCTATCATGGAGCGGCATCAACATGCCGTGGTACAAATTTTGTCCCATTTGGGGCAGGTTTGGGTATATGCTTCTCACAAACCGGAGCTTCTCACAACAAGCATGATGGTTTTCGGTAGGGAACGTCCCACCTTTGGGGACTAAACAATATCCTTTGCCTCTTATTGCTTTCAAATTTTTTTCTCGTGTGAACATAGAACAACAGGAGTGTTGTGTGAATTTTTGTTATTTTTCGGGGTTCGTTTGGACATTTTTTTTGCATTAACTTAGTTTTCAATGCATTTATGTGCATAATTCAAATTTGAACTACATGCGCATGCTCCAGTGCATATAAATTGGTTGAAAAATCATATCTGTGTCCTTGGGTCCATGCTTAGGTACCATGCAAGAAATGGGAATGAATTTGAAACACCAGGGCACCGTTGATTGCCGGTAAAACATTGAGATTCCTGCTTTTTAAATTCAAGTAAATCCAAAACTCGTCCGAAATTCATGAAACTTGGCATGCTATCATGGAGCGGCATCGACGTGCCTTGGTACAAATTTTGTCCCTTTTGGGGCATGTTTGGGTATATGCTTGTCACAAACCGGAGCTTCTCACAACAAGCATGATGGTTTTCGGTAGGGAACGTCCCACCTTTGGGGACGAAATGATAGCCATTGCCTCTTATTGCTTTCAATTTTTTTCTCGTGTCAACATAGAACAACAAGAGTGTTGGGTGAGTTTTTTCGATTTTTCGGGGTTCGTTTGGACATTTTTATGCATTAACTGAGGTTTCAATGCATTTATGTGCATAATTCAAATATGAACTACATGCGCATGCTCGAGTGCATATAAATTGGTTGAAAAATCAAATCTGTGTCCTTGGGTGCATGCTTAGGTCCCATGCAAGAAATGGGAATGAATTTCAAACACCAGGGCACCTTTGATTGCCGGCAAAACATTGAGATGCCTGTTTTTTAAATTCTAGTAAATCCAAAACTCGTCTGAAATTCATGAAACTTGGCATGCTATCTTGGAGCGCCATCAACATGCCGTGGTACAAATTTTGTCCCATTTGGGGCAGGTTTGGGTATATGCTTCTCACAAACCAGAGCTTCTCACCACAAGCATGATGGTTTCGGTAGGGAACGTCCCACCTTTGGGGACGAAACGATATCTATTGCCTCTTATTGCTTACAAATTTTTTTCTCGTGTCAACATAGAACAACAGGAGTGTTGTGTGAATTTTTGTGATTTTTCGGGGTTCGTTTGGACATTTTTATGCATTAACTGAGTTTTCATTGAATTTATGTGCATAATTCAAATTTGAATACATGCGCATGCTCCAGGGCATTTAAATTGGTTGAAAAATCAAAGTTGTGTCCTTGGGTTCATGCTTAGGTCCCATGCAAGAAATGGGAATGAATTTCAAACACCAGGGCGCCGTTGATTGTTGGCAAAACACTAAGATGCCTGGTTTTCAAATTCTATTAAAGCCAAAACTCTTCTGAAATTCATGAAACTTGGCATGCTATCATGGAGCGGTATCACACATGCCGTGGTACAAATTTTGTCCCATTTGGGGCAGGTTTGGGTATATGCTTCTCACAAACCGAAGCTTCTCACAACAAGCATGATGGTTTTCGGTAGGGAGCGTCCCACCTTTGGGGACGAAACAATTTCCATTGCCTCTTATTGCTTTCAAATTTTTTTCTCATGTCAACATAGAACAACAGGAGTGTTGTGTGAATTTTTGTGATTTTTCGGGGTTCGTTTGGACATTTTTATGCATTAACTTAGTTTTCAATGCATTTATGTGCGTAATTCTAATTTGAACTACATGCGCATGCTCCAGTGCATATAAATTTGTTGAAAAACCAAATCTGTGTCCTTGGGTGCATGCTTAGGTCCCATGCAAGAAATGGGAATGAATTTCGAACACCAGGGCACCGTTGATTGCCAGCAAAACATTGAGATGCCTGGTTTTTAAATTCAAGTAAATCCAAAAGTCATCTGAAATTCAAGAAACTTGGCATGCTATCATGGAGCGGCATCAACATGCCGTGGTACAAATTTTGTCCCATTTGGGGCAGGTTTGGGTATACGCTTCTCACAAACCGGAGCTTCTCACAACAAGCATGATGGTTTTCGGTAGGGAATGTCCCACCTTTGGGGACGAAACGATATCCATTGCCTCTTATTGCTTTCAATTTTTTTTCTCGTGTGAACATAGAACAACAGGAGTGTTGTGTGAATTTTCGTGATTTTTCAGGGTTCGTTTGGACATTTTTATGCATTAACTGAGTTTTCAATGCATTTATGTGCATAATTCAAATTTGAACTACATGCGCATGCTCCAGTGCATATAAATAGGTTGAAAAATCATATCTGTGTCCTTGGGTCGATGGTTAGGTACCATGCAAGAAATGGGAATGAATTTGAAACACCAGGGCACCGTTGATTGCCGGCAAAACATTGAGATGCCTGTTTTTTAAATTCAAGTAAATCCAAAACTCGTCTGAAATTCATGAAACTTGGCATGCTATCATGGAGCGGCATCGACGTGCCTTGGTACAAATTTTGTCCCTTTTGGGCCATGTTTGGGTATATGCTTGTCACAAACCGGAGCTTCTCACAACAAGCATGATGGTTTTCGGTAGGGAACGTCCCACCTTTGGGGACGAAACGATAGCCATTGCCTCTTATTGCTTTCAATTTTTTTTCTCGTGTCAACATAGAACAACAGGAGTGTTGTGTGAGTTTTTGTGATTTTTCGGGGTTCGTTTGGACATTTTTATGCATTAACTGAGTTTTCAATTTATGTGCATAGTTCAAACTTGAATTACATGCGCATGCTCTAGTGCATATAAATTGGTTGAAAAATCAAATCTGTGTCCTTGGGTGCATGCTTAGGTCCCATGCAAGAAATGGGAATGAATTTCAAACACCATGGCACCGTTGATTGCCGGCAAAAAGTTGAGATGCCTGGTTTTAAAATTTTATTATATCCAAAACTAGTGTGAAATTCATGAAACTTGGCATGCTATCGTGGAGCGGCATTAACGTGCCGTGGTACAAATTTTATGCTTGTCACAAACCGGAGCTTCTCACAACAAGCATGATGGTTTTCGGTAGGGAACGTCCCTCCTTTGGGGACGAAACGATATCCATTGCCTCTTATTGCTTTCAATTTTTTTCTCGTTTCAACATAGAACAACAGGAGTGTTGTGTGAGTTTTTGTGATTTTTTGGGGTTCGTTTGGACATTTTTATGCATTAAGTGAGTTTTCAATGCATTTATGTGCATAATTCAAATTTGAACTACATGCGCATGCTCCAGTGCAAATAAATTGGTTGAAAAATCAAATCTGTGTCCTTGGGTGCATGCTTAGGTCCGATGCAAGAAATGGGAATGAACTTCAAACACCAGGGCACCGTTGATTGCCACCAAAACATTGAGATGCCTGGTTTTTAAATTCTAGTAAATCCAAAACTCGTCTGAAATTGATGAAACTTGGCATGCTATCATGGAAGGGCACCTGCATGCCGTGGTACAAATTTTGTCCCATTTGGGGCAGGTTTGGGTATATGCTTCTCACAAACCGGAGCTTCTCACAACAAGCATGATGATTTTCGGTAGGGAACGTCCCACCTTTGGGGACGAAATGATATCCATTGCCTCTTATTGCTTTCAAATTTTTTTCTCGTGTCAACATAGAACAACAGGAGTGTTGTGTCAATTTTTGTGATTTTTCAGGGTTCGTTTGGACATTTTTATGCATTAACTGAGTTTTCAATGCATTTATGTGCATAATTCAAATTTGAACTACATGCGCATGCTCTAGTGCATATAAATTGGTTGAAAAATGAAATCTGTGTCCTTATGTGCATGCGTAGGTCCCATGCAAGAAATGGGAATGAATTTCAAACACCAGGGCACTGTTGATTGCCGGCAAAACATTGAGATGCCTGGTTTTTAAAATCTAGTAAATCCAAAACTCGCCCGGTGCGCAGGTTCATCGGGAAGCGTGCGAGATGTTCAACGCAGGATTTTTGCAGCTCTTTAATGCAAACGGTTCAGTGAAGCAGTAAAGCGGCAGAAAATAAACCAAAAAATATACGTGCTGCCACACGCCTCGTGTGTCGTGCGAGCAGGCGTGAGTTGACGGGACGCATGCGAGGAGTCCGCCGCGCAGGCATACTGAGAGGCATGCGTGCAGGTGTGTGTATTGACAGGGAGGCGTGCGAGTAGCTGTGTGAAATGATGGTAGGAATGGCAGACGTCCGCCGCGCAGGCTCACCGGGAGGCGAGACAACTTTTGACCGCAGCATGCCTCGCTCCCACTGGTCCATATTAATTGCGCGCCCAAGCCACCGGCCATAATAGGCGACCACACCCCCGGTCCACAGTGGTCACCGAAGTCTAGACTCCGAAGTGTATGACGATGTCGTTGAAGCACACCATCGGAGGGAGTGGCGACGCCGGGGCTGGTGAAGCACCCGCACAACGCGTCAAGCTGGCCACAGAGGTTTCCGTCGCCGCCGACGAGGTCTCGCACGGGCAGCATCACGACATTGAATTCGTCGGCACCGTCGTGCCCCCCTAGCTGGAGCCGGAGGTCAACAGCAACTCCGGTAACAACTGCGACTCCGACGGAAAACCGGTTAGTCACCTACATATATGTTTGTGCCTTTTTTCTTCCTGATCTTGGGAATTGATTTCAAATGTCCTACATGTTATGCCATTTTTTCTTTCATATTGGTAAGAACACAGATGAGGCTCCGACCAACGCCGCCGCCGGATGTAGACCTTGGACCCGGCTGTGCGGCCAGAAGCGCCCCGTGGACCCGAGGAACCAGTAGAATCTCCGGCGGACCGCATCAGCGATCTCCCGGACGAATCCTTGGGGAGATCATATCCCTTCTCCCCACCAAGGATGACTGCCGCACACAAGTCCTCGCATCTCAGTGGCGCACTCTGGGGCGCACCGCGCCTCTTGATCTCGACTGTCGTCAGCTATCTGTCGATGATGATTCTGAACTCCCCGGAGCCATCATCTCCTCCCACGGGGGCTCTATTCAACACATCTGCATCCCGACATGCTACCTGCTATACATACCCTGCACGGTGGCCGCCTGGCTAACATCCCGTCAATTCGATAAACTCCGGCAGCTTGAGTTCTTCCATGACTATGTATGTAACATACCACGAACCGATGTATCTGTGCCCTCACCACCGATGTCCATCACGTGGTTTTACTCCTCTCTCCACACCGCCACCTTTGCCCGGTGCCATCTAGCAGACAATCTGGTACAAATGCTTCGACTCCCACTGCTAAAAAAACTTGCGCTTGTGGTGGTTGATCTTTTGGAGGCCGCACTGCACAGTATCATCCACTCCAGCTGCCCTGCCCTGGAGCGCTTGCTGCTTGTTTTTGCAATGGAAATTCATATACGTTGTCTCAAAATAAAGTCGCCCCACCTTGTAAGCATGGGAATTTGTTTGTTTGGACATGATCTCATCATCGAAGATGCCCCTTCACTTCAAAGGTTGCTCCTTGTTTCTCGTACAGTACCTTCGCAAATAACTAGTCTCTGCCCCTAAACTGGAGACCTTGGGTGCAATTCGTGATCCTTTTCGATGGTTCAAAATGGTGTTTGGCTCCACACCTATTGAGGTACTGTATATTATTCACGTAAACTTTTGTAATCTTCCTTTTTCATTTGTGCGCATAAGTTAAGTATCATCTTGGAGTACACTTTTGGTACTAATATTATGTTCTATGCTCAATGAAGAGCTTGTCTGTCCTATCAGTGGTGGTGGATTCTGTCAAGACCTTACATATCAGTATGTGGTGTTTTGATCTGAACACGATTATTGGCTTGCTGCAATGCTTTCCATGTCTGGAGAATTTGTATATAAAGGTGATGATTTCACGCACATTGAAAGCCCATATATAATGTACTATAATTAATCATTGAGCTATCACTCTTTCAACATAATCTTTTTAGACATTAACTGTTTTCAATCTTCATCTCTATTTAAGCACTAACACGTGGAGAAAAAGGTATAACCAATTGATGGTTCAAGAAGCACCGGGATTTTCTCAGATCTCATGACATTTGTTTGAAGACAGTAACACTGGAAGGATATACATCCAACAATGCAAACACTAGATTTGTCACAATCTTCATGTTGAATGTGAGGGCACTATTGTCCGTGAGGACTAAGTTTTTCGACAAGAAGTTTCTTATAGCTGCAAATGTTGAACAACATAAAAAGAAGTTTCAGGTGGACCTAAGGGCTTCTGATCGTGCTCGGCTTCTATTTACAACAGCTTGTCATCATGTACCAGTAGAATTTCTGGGTGGGGATCTTGATTTTATGGATCAGACCGATCCATTTGATTGTGACTGCCGAAAACTTTGGTTGAGTAAGATGTCATTGTCCTGTTCAATCTGGATTTTGTCTAAACCTGATGAGCAGTTAATCCTTCTTTTGTACTGTTTGTAAGCTGGAGTTAGATATTGTTTCCCTTTTCAACTCGGTTTTAACCCATATTTTCTTTCATACTGGGCCAATGGCTTGCCATTTCTTTCATTAAGACATAAATATTATAAGCATTCACAACATAGGGAAAGAACATCACTGTTACTGTTAGTCCAATTTGTGAAAAGTTTTGGGACAAACTTCTTACAAACAGGAGCTTCTCTCAAAAAGCCTCATGGTTCCGAGAGGGACCTTGTCACCTATGTGTGCGAAACGACATACGATATCTCTTCCCGCCTTGATTTATTTTACAGAGGCAACATGCAACTATATACAGTAGTGTCGTCCTAAAAATATGAAATTATTCACGGTTCGTTTTGCCTTTTTATACATTATTTGAGTTTCCTAGGCATTTTGGAACATACTTTCGTGTGTGCAAAGGTCATGCGTGTACTAGCCACATATGTAATTCGATGTTCAATCTGTTTATGGAATCAAGTCCTTATAAGGTATAAGTACATATGCTGTTGTTCTGTGTGCAATGACATCACACACGGACCCTCCTGGGGAACCCGTCAGTGATGATTTAATCAACCGCTGACAATTGTATACCACCAAGCGTTTGCCACAACACACATGGCTTATTAGCAGCAATCGTCTGTGTTATTATGGATCTTCGCACACATTTTTGATTACAGACCTGTTTGCCGCGTATCACACACATCTTGTTATATTGAACCGTTTCTGTTCTCTTGGCTCAAAGCAAACAGTTCATCTGAGTGAACTGCATGCCGTATATCGCACACATCTTCATCTGGCTGACCATTTCTTTTGAGTTGCCTAATCACAAACAGTTCATCCGAGTGAACCGTATGCTTTATATAGCACACACCTTCATCTGGTTGCCCGTTTATTTTGTTCCTCATCATCACAAACAGTTCATTGAACTGAACCGTATGCCCTGCATCGCACACGCAACTAAAATCTGAACCTTGTTTGATGCATCCTCCATCGCAAACGTTTTGCACATTTTTTGACGGTTTTTTACATCCCCGTTTGCGATTAGTGCATCGCACACAGTTTCGTGAAAGGGTCTATGATCGCAGTGTCGCGTTAGCAGCATCCTGCAGTAGTGCATGGAAATCTTTTTGGATTTCTTTTTAGTGCTACTACTAAGCATGCATAGAAAGTAAATTACAACAACTAAATTTTTTTGGTTTTTCTAAAGTTCTTCAAATACACAAGAAGAAAGCAAAAAATAAATCTAAGCATGGATGATACAATGAAAAAGTGTGAACACTGACAAATAGAATGATATGAACATGAATGTATTGTCGGTGAGAACACGTACTCCCCCAAGCTTAGGCTTTTGGCCTAACTTGGTAGTCAATCAGTAGCCTGGATGGTAGTAGAGATCTTGAGGAGCTGGCATCCACTCATCCCATTGCTGAGGTACCTGTGCAGCCTCTACAGCAGCGTGAGCGTTCCAGTAGGCGATGATGTCTGCAGGCATAATCCTATATCCGCCCCTGGCAGCAGAATCAAACAAAGCAGGTGAAGGCAAGGGGATAACATCACGAGTTGTAAAGCTATATACCAGGTTATAAGGAATGGCAATATCAGGACGATCATGTGTAATAAAGTGATGGTGATCCATGGCTGCTCGGTAAAGGTAGACCTTGGTCAGAGGGTAATCAAGAGGGTGTATCTCAACCTCGAAGTGAGCCGCCAAATGAGTAGCAAGGAAGGCGACGAGCCACGATAGCTCCCAAGCTATACGTGTTGTCGCCCTCAAGTGCACAACGTAAAACAACAAGGTCTGGTGAACTAAGTGCACCCACCTTCTCCCTAGCAAGCAAGCATTTGGTAATAAAATATGCAAAGTAACGAACAACAGGAAAATGTAAGCCAGCGGCAGTGATGGCTGACACTCCTCTCTCATCACCCACAGTCAAAATGTGATAAAAATCCTCAAACGCAGCCGACCTAGGCTCAGCCAGACTCCCATCAGAAGGGATCAAGCATATGTCACAAAATTCAGTAAGTGGTATCTGATGGTTTTCAGCATATAAATCAAAGCTCACTTCAGGAGGATTATTTCTAGGCAAGAAAGTGAAGCTTTGAGCAAAGATGTTCGTGAGGATTTGGTGCTGGTCACACTCATCTGCGATGAAGTCGGTGAGGCCGACAGTGGCGATATATTGCGTGAACTCCTCAAAAATTCCAGCCTCCTGCAGGAATGGGGTGTGCGGCCATTCGCACGGCCATACTTCCGCCAACCTCCGAGGGTAGAGATCATTGTCAGAAGACTCCCCAATGACACCCTTGGAGTTCTTCTTAGAACCAAACTTTCTGAAGATATTCATGTCCGCGTACAATTTTCTGAAAATAAAAATTTCCGGGTGACAAAAAATTGTCAACAAAATTTTATAAGATTGACAGCAACTACTCATGGGGATGCATAGAAGCCATCACTACTAGGAAAAGGCCTACTAGTGGCGCACCAGTTTTTCCTACTAACAGCGCACTACTGGTGCGCCACTAGTACCACGCCACTAGTAATTAATACTAATGGCGCACCACTGGTGCGCCATTAGTATACCAGATACTAATGGCGCACCAGGCAGTGCGCCATTAGTATAGGCCACGGTGCGCCATTAGTATTTTTGAACTTTGAAGGCGGGAAAATAGTAGTGGCGCACCGTCTAAATTTGGATCTGGATCGCGATTTTTTTGCCCATTTTTTGCTCGTTTTTTTGCTCATTTTTTTGCACGATATTTTTTCAAATTTTGTTCTCGTTTTTGTATCTTGTACGTTCTTTTGCCGTGTTCTTTTGCCGAAGAGGAGTTCGCCGGAGAGGAGGGCCGAGGTCACCGGAGAGGAGGAGGAGGTCACCGGAGAGGCGCTCGCCTACATCGCCGGAGAGGAGGAGGAGGTCGCCCGAGAGGAGGAAGGAGAAACTGTGAGGGGAGGGGAGGAGAGGAGGGAGGAGCTCACCGGAGAGGAGGGAGGAGGAGATCACTGGAGAGGAGGGAGGAG
>NC_057811.1:363297337-363298033 GCF_018294505.1 Triticum aestivum | reverse complement strand
AGGGAGGAGAAACCGTGAGGGGAGGGGAGGGGAGGAGAGGAGGGAGGAGGAGGTCGCCGGAGAGGAGGAGGAGGAGGTCGCCGGAGAGGAGGAGGGTAGTATGGTGGAGGAGAGAAGGGGAGATGGAGTGGAGGAGAGGAGGAGATGGAGTGGAGGAGAGGTGGAGTGGAGGAGAAGAATGAAGAGGTAAGGAGGAGAGGACCATGCCCAGCCATATATACGTCATAGTAATGGCGCACCGTGGGCAGGTGCGCCATTACTAACTTTTTTTTTATTTTTTTATTTATTTTGAATTTTGAAGGCGGGAAGATAGTAATGGCGCACCATGGGCAGGTGCGCCATTAGTAAGTTTGAATTTTTTTTGAATTTTTTTGCCTCTCCAGATCTTAAAAGCCCCGTATCTTTTTTTCTGTTAGGTTTTTGAGGATTTTGAAAATGTTTAACGGGGTTCCCCCGATTAAATTCGGAGGTAACTTTTCGAGTAGATGATTTTTCATATAAAAAACTTTTTCATCCGAGTTCGTATGCAAAAGTTATGCCCATTTTACAAATTCTCGAGAGATTTTGCAAAAAAGTCAAAAATTCATGTTTGTAAATTTTGCTGACAACTAGACCACATATCAGATGGGAATCTTATTTTCTTTTATTTTTTTGACATTTCTATCATTTTCTTTTATTTTTTTTGAAACTGAAAAG
>NC_057811.1:363248303-363297011 GCF_018294505.1 Triticum aestivum | reverse complement strand
GCGGCATTAGTAGTTTAAAAAATAAAATAAAAAAAATTTGATTTTTTTTGAAACACAATTACTAATGGCGCACCGTGGGAGTGGTGCGCCATTACTAGTTTAACTAGTAATGGCACACTATCCCCTGGTGCGCCATTACTAGTTTTGAAAAAAAAAATACTAATGGCGCACCGTGGATGTGGTGCGCCATTAGTATTTGCACACTAATGGCGCACCAACACATGGTGCGCCATTACTATTTAGTAATGGCGCACCACATGCACAGTGCGCCATTAGTGTCCATATTGGCTATAGCTGTTTTTGTAGTAGTGCATAGCAAGCATTCAAACTACTTAAAACACTAAGAATTCAACATGCAAGCACATCTACAGCAGCACCAAGAGCAGCTAATTATTCAAAGTATAAACCACTAAAACAAAAACTAATTGGACAAATGGTGGTGGAGTCACATACCAAGCAACAATCCCCCGAAACAGTTTCGGAAACGGAGTTTTGAGCAAAGATATCGAAATCCGCGGGTTTGAGCTCAAGAACACGGGAGAGAGAGCAATGGTTTTTTTTCTGGAGGTAAGTGATGATGTGGGCTAAAGAGATAAGTGAGGGGGCCCACGTGGGGACCACAACCCACCAGGGCGCGCCTGGGGGTCCTGGTGCGCCCAGGTGGGTTGTGCCCACCTAGTGCACCTCCCTCTGGTATTATTTGCACCAAAAATGCTTAAATATTCAGGAAAAAATCATATAAAATTTTCAGGGCATTCTGAGAACTTTTATTTTTGGGTCATTTTTTATTGCACTGGAAATTCAGAAAACAGACAAAACATGGCATTTTATTTTATTTAACTAATAAAAACATAAAACAAAAGGTAAGGACAGAAGGTAGTGCTTACTAAATTCATCAACTTCATACCGTTCAAAAATGATCCATCAATAAGGTTGATCAGGTCTTATTCACAACCACTTTCTATTAGCATGAAATCGAAGAACTTCCGTAAATCACTAAGTTACCTCAATGGGGCTATGCATTTCCCCAACAATAAGCATTTCATATTTCTTTTCGACAGTAGGTAGAGGTATTTGAAAACTTCCAATAGTGATTGTCGTAGATTTTTCAATAACATTAATACCATTCACATGGAATTGTTTCTTCGGAAAATGCACCGTATGCTCATTGCCATTAATATGAAAAGTGACCTTGCTTTTATTGCAATCAATAACAGCCCCGGCAGTATTCAAGAAGGGTCTACCAAGGATAATCGACATGTTTCATCCTCGGGCATCTCAAGTATAACAAAGTCAGTCAAAATAGTAACATTGGCAACAACAACAACGGGCACATCCTCACAGATACCGATAGGTATGGTAGTTGATTTGTCAGCCATTTGCAAAGATATTTCAGTAGGTGTGAGTTTATTCAAGTCAAGTCTTTTATATAAAGAGAAAGGCATAACACTAACACCAGTTCCTAAGACACACAAAGCAGTATTCACATAATTCTTTTTGATAGAGCAAGGTACAGTTGGTGTACCCGGATCTCCAAATTTTTTAGGCACTCCATCTTTAAAAGTGTAATTAGCAAGCATAGTGGAGATTTCAGCTTCCGGTATATTTTCTCTTATTTGTGATGATGTCTATCATGTACTTTGCATAAGGAGGCATTTTCAAGATATCAGTCAAGCGACTACGCAAAAAGACTGGCCTCGGCATTTCAGCAAAGCGTTCAAATTCTTCATCATCTTTCTTTTTAGTTGACTTGGATGGAAAAGGCATAGGTTTTTGAACCCACGGTTCTCTTTCTTTACCGTGTTTTCTAGCAACAATGTCTCTTTTGTCATATCTTTTATTCTTAGGTTGTGGGTTATCAAGATCAACAGGTGGTTCTATCTCAACATCATTATCTAGTTCTTTATCATTGGTTGCTTGAGAGTCTTCATGAACCTCATCAATCTTTTTCATTATCACTAGGTGAGTGTTCATTACTAGATTGAGTTTCAGCATTAGAGATAGAAGTTTCATTTTCATTATCAGGAGGTTTCTCTATTTCAGGTTCACTAGAGGTATGCAAAGTCCTATCATTTTTCTTTTTCTTTTTCTTTTTAGAAGGACTAGGTGCACTAGCATTAGCTCTTTGTGAATCTTGTTCTATTCTTTTTGGGTGTCCCTCGGGATAAAGTGGTTCCTGAGTCATTTTACCTCCTCTAGTTGCAACTCTAACATCAAAGTCATGCATATTATGATTCATTTCATTAAGTAATTCTCTTTGTGATTTAGCAACTTCTTCTAACGAAGTTTGAACCATAGAAGCATGTTTTCCCACACCTCTAACATCATTTGAGATTCTAAATAACAAGTCACTCAAGCGAGCAATCATATCAGAATTATATTTCAATTGTTTCGTAACATTGGCATTGAAGTGATCTTGTTTTCTAATATAGTTTTCAAACTCATACAGGCATTGACTAGGATGCATATTGTGAGGATTATCATTTCATTGAACTTCATAAGGGAATTTACCTCTACCACCTTAGGCATGGGTGGTGTATTAAGCCCATGTATTTCTTCAACAGGAGGTAAATTTTTAATATCCTTAGCTTTAATACCTTTTTCTTTCATAGATTTCTTTGCCTCTTGCATATCTTCAGGACTGAGATATAATATACCTCTGTTCTTTGTAGTGGGTTTTGGCGGTGGTTCAGGAAGGGTCCAATCATCATAATTTTTTAATATGTTATTCAATAATTCTTCAGCTTGTCCAACAGTTCGTTCCAGAAAGCATCGGTTAGTCCATTATAGAAGATATCAAATATTTCATTTTTCTTAAGAGGATGATCAGGCAAAGCATTAAGTAACTGGCAAAGCCTCCCCCAAGCTTGTGGGAGACTCTCTTCTTTAATTTGCACAAAGTTAAATATTTCCTGTAAGGCAGCTTGTTTCTTATGAGCAGGAAAATATTTTTCAGAGAAGTAATAAACCATATCCTGGGGACTATGCACACAACCAGGAGCAAGAGTATTGTACCAAGCTTTAGCATCACCATTTAATGAGAAAGGAAATAATTTGAGAATAAAGTAGTAGCGAGTTTTCTCATCATGAGTAAAGATAGTGGCTATATCATTCAACTTAGTAAGATGTGCCACAACAGTTTCAGTTTCATAACCATGGAAAGGATCATATTCAACCAAAGTGATTAACTCTGGGTCGACAGAGAATTCATAATCCTTGTCATCAATAAAGATAGGTGAAGTAGCAAACTTAGGATCACATTTCATTCTAGCATTCAGAGATTTTTCTTTATACTTGCGTAATAATTTCTCTAGATCATCTCTATCATTGCAAGCAAGAATATTTCTAGTTCTTTCTTCACTCATAATATAACCTTCCGATACCTTAGGCAATTCATATCAAGGAAGCCTAGTTCTAGCAGGTGTTTCAGGAGATTCAATTTCAAGCTCATCATCAGATTCAACAACATCATGTTGTATAACTCTAGCAATTTGTTTATCAAGAAAATCACCAAGTGGCACATCATCATTATCAAGCAAGGTACTAGCATCATCATAAGCATCATTCATAGTAGAAGTAGCATCATCAATAACTTGCGATATATCAGAATTGATAGCATGTGGTGGTCTTGCAAGTTTACTCATAACAAAAGGTGAATCTAAAGCAGAACTGGATGGAAGTTTCTTACCTCCCCTCGTACTTAAGGAAAATATCTTAGGCTTAGGATCCTTCAGATTCTTCATAGTGATAATATGATAATAATCCCAAGTGACTCAACAAATATAGCTATTCTTACCGGCAACGGAGCCAGTAAAAGGTCTTGATAACCCACAAGTATAGGGGATCGCAATAATTTTCGAGGGTAAAGTATTTAACCCAAATTTATAGATTCAACACAAGGGGAGCCAAAGAATATTTGAAGGTATTAGCAGCTGAGTTGTCAATTCAACCACACCTGGAGATTAATTATCTACAGCAAAGTGATCAGTAGCAAAGTAGTTTGATAGTTTTGATAGTAGTGACAGCAGCAACGGTAACAATAACAGTGATAGCAGTAATTTGTAGCAAGTGTAACAGTGATGATAGCAATAGTAATGCAGTAAGATCAATAAGGATAAATTCGTAGGCATTGGATCGGTGATTTGTTGGATGATATTCATCATGTGACAGTTACAACCTAGGACGATACGACACTAGCTCCAGTTCATCGATATAATGTAGGCATGTATTCCATAAATAGTCATACGTGCTTTATTAAAAGAACTTGCATGACATCTTTTTTCCTACCCTCCCATGGCAGCGGGGTCCATATTGGAAACTAAGGGATATTAAGGCATCCTTTTAATAGAGAACCGGAACAAAGCATTAACACATAGTGAATACATAAAGTCCTCAAACTACGGTCATCACCGAGAGTGGGCCCGGTAGTTGTCACTCCGGGGTTGTCGGATCATAACCGTAATAGGTGACTATAACTTGCAAGATCGGATCTAAAACATGGATATAATGATGAATTCATAAATGGTTCAGATCTGCGTTCATGGCACCCGGGCCCAAAGTGACAAGCATTAAGCATAACAAAGTCATAGCAACATCAATCTAAGAACACAGTGGATACTAGGGATTAGGCCCTAACAAAACTAACTCGATTACATGATGAATCTCATCCAACTCCTCATCGACCAATGAGCCTACGAAGGAATTACTCACTCCCGGTGGGGAGCATCATGGAATTGGTGATGGAGAAGGGTTGGTGATGACGAAGAATGAAGATCCCCTCTCGGGAGCCCCAAACGGACTCAAGATCTGCCCTCCCAAGGAAGAACAGGACTTGGCGGCGGCTCCGTCTTGTGGATCGCGATAATTCTTTCTCGCTATTTTTTTGGAAATATGTGATTTTATAGTATCAGGGGGTCATCAGCGGGGCCACCAGGTGGGTACAACCCACCTGGGCGCGCTAGTAGTGGGGGCGCGCCCTGGTGGGTTGTGCCCACCCAGGGGCTCCTCTCTGGTGGGTCTTGGCTCCAATAATTCTCTTTTATTCCATAAAAAATCCTCGCAAAGTTTCATTCCATTCCGAGAACTTTTATTTCTGCACAAAAACAACACCATGGTAGTTCTGCTGAAAACAGCGTCAGTCCGGGGTTAGTTTCATTCAAATCATGCAAATTAGAGTCCAAAACAGGAGGAAAAGCATGAGAAAAAGTAGATACGTTGGGGACGTATCAGCGGCTGGACTGCTCATAGATCTCCTGATTCCTCGCCTCTGCGTCGGCGTCTGTTGCGGCCACGGTTGCGGTAAGACTCTTTGCATGCTTGACAAGGCACTCCTCCTCCTCCGCAGGAACTCGATGTAGCACACAAGGTCGCTGACGCATGTGCGGGCCTCCACCTACACCTCCTTCCTTCGGGCGGTGGTGGCGGAGCGGGTGATGATCCCGGCGGTCGACGGTGGGCTGGCGGCCACGGTGGCCGACGATCGGGTGGCGGCCACGACGGCCACCTCCCGCCTTCGGGCTGCTGTGGCGGAGCAGGTGATGGCCGGGAGTGGGGTGGCAGCTATCGGTGTCAAAAGCGCCCGATCTCTGGTAGGGGGTCCCGAACTGTGCATCTGATGATCGAAGGTAACAGGAGACAAAGGGGACATGATGCTTACCCAGGTTCGGGCCCTCTTGACGGAGGTAAAACCCTACTTCCTGCTTGATTGAATTTTATGAGTATAGGGGTTACAAGAGTTGATGTACCTTGAGATCGTAACGACTAAACCCTAGATGTGTAGCCTATACGAATTATGATGATCTCTACGGACAAAACCCCCGGTTTATATAGACACAGGAGGGGCCTGGGGTTGTACAAAGTTGGTTTACAGAAGAAGGAAACTATATATCCGAATGCCAACCTTGCCATCCACGCAAAGGAGAGTCCTATCCAGACACGGGGGAATGTCTTTTGCCTTGTATCTTCATGGCCCAATAGTCCGGCCTATATCATACAGCCCGGACACCCGAGGACCCCCTAATCCAGGACTCCCTCAATAGCCCCCAAACTTGCCTTCAATGACAATGTAGTATCCGGCTTATGTCTTCGGCTTTGCAAGGCGGGTTCTTCATTATACCTCGGATTTGATGACAGTCCGATCTTGACTTCTGGGTTCTGTCTTTATGATTTCATCCCATTGTCGCTTCGATTTTCGCGCGCCGGGCGAATACGAACGGTCCACGCCTTTTGCAAATAAGACCCTCACCATGCTTGCAGGGCGTCTATATACGGAGATGTAGATCCCCAAACGCCATCTCACATCGCGCAAAAGAAAAACCGTCAAGTTTAGCTACGAACAAAGCTTCCCACCTTGGCCAGTGCCTCAGGCTCCTCTTCGCCCCCCACGGCCCTCAAGAGGGCGATTGGCAGAGTTGCTCCGTGCCTCACATTCAGCTGAGTCGATTCCAGACGCAGGGCTATCTCCCCCTCGTGGATCTAGTCTCCATTCGAGTGGGATTGGCGTCAATCGGCAATGACGTGATGGCTGAGAACTTCCCCAACCCCAATAAGGAGGAGAGGGTGTGCTTCGTCCCATTCCTATTGTGGGGCCTAGGATTCCCAATCTATCCCTTTCTTAGGGGGCTATTGGAATTTTACGGCATCCAACTGCACAACCTTACCCCAGGTTCGATTCTGCACATCTCAGGTTTCGTTGCCCTTTGCGAGTTATTCTTAGGCATCGAGTCCCATTCTGAACTATGGAGGAAGTTCTTTTGCCTTGTTGCCCGCCATCGAGGAGGCTCCATATTTGAAGTGGGCGGCGCCGAAGTATGGTGTATAGTCGGATCCGGATACCTCATGGGAACTCCCAAATAGGTATATCCACAGTGGTCTTCGGAATGGTTTTACATGGATGACGTCCCACTGCCGGACCCAGTTCGGTGCGACCTCCCTGAATTTTCCAGCGCTCCCTTAAAGAAGCGTTTCAACTGGCATCCCCGAAGCCCCAAGGAGGAAGATATTGCAGAAGTAAAAATGCTGGTCAGCAAGGTCAAATTGCTAGCCCATACTCAGCTCTCAATAGTTGAGGTTATGGCTATTGCGATAAAGAGGTGCGTTCAGCCTCTCCAGTCAAGAGTAACTCCCTTATGGTGTTACAATGGAGAGGATGATGTGTCCCGTTACAGACGCAAGGGTCCGTACACCCCTGCCGAACTGGCCACGATCTTGGCCGATATGTATAAGGGTGAAAAATAATATTTCCTCCGCTTAAACTGCCGAGAAGCCTATTCCATGTACAGCCCCATCGAATGGGTAAGACTTCGATTATCTGTACAGCTATGCCGTCACAGTATACTAACCGAATTTGCTTCTGACTGCCATAACATAGTCATGGAGGACGATGACCGAGGACGTCCACTGTCCTGCTCCACAGCTGGAGGATCATGACCGCGATGGAGATCCTGGCTTTCGCGAGGATTTGGACATATACATAGCATTCGATGACGGGGTATTTTATCAAGCGAGCCTTGACGGCTCGAAAGTGGCTATCACCGCCGACTACCCCTGCCTCTATCCCTCTTGTATCATAAGTATTCAGAGGGCTCTTAAAAGGAAATCCCTACTTACATTTTTATCAGTTACACTGACCCAGATTATAATAGGATCGGCGCTTGGCGGACCGTACCTCCTCGAGGGTGGCCCCCACGCAAGGTTGTCGTTCAAAACGAAAAGAGACCGGGAGTACTACAGAAACCTCACAGTCTTGCAAGATGTACGTTTGTTTAATACATGCCTAGGCATGGGTCCGGATTGTTGAAAGTCTCCTTTTGTCCATGATATCAGGAGGAGGTGGGAACACGCCCAGTTAGCCGAATGTCCGCCAATCCGGTATCAGACTTGCCAACTAGGACGAGAGCCGATGCAATGCCAGTTCCGCCTCCTCAAGAGGATTCGGACGACGTGTCAGTCATGAATTCCAAAGTGGAGAGCGTGATGAATCACCGTCGATTGAAAGAGGCTATGCGCACTCCGTCCTTTTCTGAACAAGAGTTTACGACACTTAGTTCGGTGGATGCATATACCCATGCCGCTCGAGACGGACTCACCGGAGTCACTTAGCTGTTTTCAAAGGATATACAAGTAAAAGTTTATGCAATTTGAATAGACATACACCAGTAGCCCCCGAGACTTAAAGCGGTGATCCCAACCGATTTAAGGATCTATATTGCATGCAGGTTCTCAAAGAGAAGAACACTGTGCTAGCCCAGGAGCTGAAGACGAATCAAACGCAGCTGAATGCCGTCACCGCCGAACTAGAGGAAATGAAAAAGGCCGCAACGAACACATCCAAAGGTAAAAACATGAGGAGGAAAAGGACAGACAATCCGAACAGATAGAGAGCTTAAAAGCTCAGTTATCGGCCGTTCAGAAATAGAATGAGAAGTTGAAGGGCGGTATGTTCGGTATGTCTTCCTGCCTCTTTTTTGTATTTAAAACCATCATAGGGGCTCATGTTTAAACCATAATTCGAAATTTCATGACTTTGTTGCTGCAGGCCTATTGACTGGTCGACTGGAGGAAGAAGTATCCGGATCTCAAGGTGACGTGCTGAAGGAGCTGTCCGTGGTACATGCCCGGGCCCGGAAAGACACAAATAGTATGGTAAAGGCATTATGGCCATCTGATAGGCCTCCAGAAAGTATGGAGGATTTGGCAAACCTATTCAATGGTGCCCGACGCCGGTGCGAGCTATGGAAGACATCCGCCTGTCGTGAAGGCGCACGAGAAGCCCGTGCCATGGTGAAAACATGCTTCACCAAGCTTGATCCAAATCATATGGCCCGAGTGGGACCACAGGGACCATACGGGAAAGAAATTCCCTTGAATTTGGTGTATGACCAAGTAATGATAGCGGCGAAGTATTCGCAAGAAGACTGTAAGCTAGATAGTCTTGTAGATGGAATAGATAAGGAATAGGTAGTTGATTCGATGCATTGATGTAATTTATGATCAACTTGTACCTTTATCCGAACAATTGGAAAGTTTGTCAATCCAGGCTTTAGGCTTTGACCTTCGAACCAAAATGGTGGAGTGTTTCCGGATACAATCTGGAATGAAAAGAGGCATTCAGCTATGTCCAGAAACCAGGCAACCCAGTCATTGTGCTCGAACAGACAAAATATTCTAGTTCAGGATGTATGTTATATTACATATGTAAGAAACATCTTCCAAGGAGAATAGTTCTGTTAAGGGTTCCTTTCCTTGGGTAGGTATGTTTGAAGTATGTGTGTCGGGGCCTTGGCCCGTAATACGGAAAGACTGCCCCGTAGTGTTTAGAGCGATTACAGTAATGTAACAAACTGTCATTTGATTGCTGACTCCTTATTCTCTTTAGAATGCTAGCTTTCGGCTTCACCCGTCTGAGGTACATGTCCGGATGACCCGGTTGTAACAATCACAGAGGTGCTCTTTTTACGCCCTAGCCGAACAATCTGGAACGTAGGGCATAAACACAGGAGCAAGGCAACCCAGCTTGGCAAAAACTTAAGTAATAGAGGTGCATATAATGGCTAAAAAGGAGTGTATATGAACAAACGACGTATGCACTGTGAGCTCTAGGCTCTTTAATAACAATATGCTTCTGTTAACAAAGCCCCCAAGTGTCCTGGGTATATACATTTTAGGATGTGCACCCCGTAAGTGTTCGGTTTATCCGAACATACCTTGGGGATCGTACAAAAACAAAAATATAGAAAAGAAATGAAGGGGAGAAAAAACAAAAAAAGAGGGACATGACCGGACTTATGCGTAGAATCTTCGGAGGCGACCAGCGTTCCATGGGTTTGGCTCTAAGCGATTATCCGATGCATTATGAAGGCGATAGGTCCCTCCTGTGAGAACTTCATCTATGATAAAGGGGCCCTCCCACTTTGGTTTGATCTTTTCCTTCTTCTTCTCCGGGAGGCGTAGAACGAGCTGGCCGACATTATAACTCTTGGCCCGCACTTCTCTGCTTTGGTATCGTCCAGCCTGCTGTTGATAGAATGCGGAACGAGCTTTTGAAACATCGCGCTCCTCCTTTAGGCCGTCCAGGTCGTCCTGATGATCAAGCTCGGCTTCTCTCTCTTCATACATGCGCAGTCGAGGTGAGTCATGAATAATGTCGCAGGGAAATATAGCCTTTGCGCCGTACACCATAAAAAAGGGGGTGTATCCAGTCGTGCAATTGTGTGTGGTCCGTAGCCCCCAGAGTACGGAATCGAGTTCCTCGACCCAGTGTTTATCCGATTCCCGAAGGGATCGCACTAGTTTGGGTTTGATGCTGCTCATTATCAGGCCATTGGCCCGTTCGATCTGACCGTTTGTTTGAGGATGATATACGGAGGCGTAATCGAGCTTAACGCCCACATTGGTACACCACGTTTTCACCTCATCGGCTGTAAAATTAGAGCCATTGTCAGTAATAATGCTATGTGGGACACCATAACGGTGTACCTCGCCGGATATGAAGTAGATCACCGGCCCAACTTCGGCCGTTTTGACTGGTTTGGCCTCTATCCACTTAGTGAATTTATCCACCATCACTAGCAAATATTTCTTCTCATGGCTTCCCCCTTTAAGTGGTCCGGCCATATCCAGCCCCCAGACCGCAAAAGGCCAAGTAATGGGGATTGTTTTTAAGGCAGTAGGCGGCATATGACTTTGATTGGCAAAAAGCTGGCATCCTCCACAGCGCTGTATGAGAGTCTGAGCATCTGCTCGGGCCGTTGGCCAGAAGAAACCTGTACGGAAGGCCTTGCTTGCGAGGGCCCGTGCTGCAGGGTGATGACCACCAAGGCCAGCATGTATTTTAGCCAAGAGTTGTCGTCCCTCCTCTTCGGAGATGCATCTTTGAAGAACTCCAGTAGTACTTTTCTTATAGAGCTCACCTTCGTGAACCTTGTAGGCTTTAGAGCGTCGAACGATGCGACGGGCCTCATTTTGGTCATTAGGGAGCTCCTGCCTTATAAGACAGGCCAGGAAGGGTTCAGTCCATGGAGCAATGATGGCCATGATTACATGGGCGGAAGGTGTCCTTTCGGTTCCCGAGCCCCCGATGATATCCGAAGTGTGTTCGACATCTGAGGGTATGATCGGCTCCGGAATAGTATTTCCACTTTCATCCTGCCATACCACGGATGGCTTGAAGAGCCTTTCTAGAAAGGTGTTGGGCGGGACGGGGTCACATTTAGCGCGCATTCGAGCAAGGATATCCGCTGCCTGATTACTGTCTCGAGCAATGTGATGGAACTCAAGCCCCTCAAACCGAGCTGATATTGTGAGTATGGCATTGCGATATGCCGTCATCTTTGGATCTTTTGCACTGAATTCTCCAATTATTTGGGGTATTGCGAGGTTCGAATCCCCACGCACCTCTAGGCATTGTATGCCCGTAGAGGCAACCATTCGGAGGCCATGTAGTAGGGCCTCGTATTCGGCCGCGTTGTTGGTGTCCGTATACATTATTTGTAGCACGTAGCGGACTGTGTCCCCTGTAGGGGATGTTAAGATCACGCCGGCCCCTAACCCGGCTAGCATTTTAGAGCCGTCGAAGTACATTATCGAGTTGGAGTATGTGTTGTACTCTTTAGGGAGCTCGGTTTCCATCCACTCGGCGACAAAGTCGGCCAGCAGCTGAGATTTAATAGCTCAGCGTGGTTTGTATGTTATTTCAAATGGTAGGAGCTCCATGGCCCATTTGGCTATGCGGCCGGTGGCATCCCGATTGTTTATGATATCATTGGGTGGTACTTCGGATGCCACAGTAATTGAACACTCTTGAAAGTAGTGTCGAAGCTTCCGGGAGGCCATGAAGACCGCATACGCTATCTTCTGATAGTGTGGGTATCAAGATTTGCATGGTGTAAGGACTGCCGATACATAGTATACTGGTTTTTGGAGTGGGAATTTATGCCCCTCATCCTCTCATACGACGATGAGTATGGCGCTCACCACCTGGTGAGTCGCAGATATGTAGAGCAACATAGGCTCACCCGCGCTTGGTGCGGAAAGGATTGGGTTACTTGCTAACAATGTTTTTATTTCTTCCAATCCGGCTATAGCCGCATCCGTCCATTCGAAATGGTCAGTGCGTCGGAGCAGTTGATAGAGAGGCAGTGCTTTTTCTCCCAATCTGGAGATAAAGCCGCACAAGGCTGCCACACACCCTGCTAGTTTTTGGACCTACTTTAAGTCTATTGGCAGTGCCAATTGTGACAGGGCTTGGATTTTGGCTGGGTTCGCTTCGATTCCTCTATTGGAAACAATGAAGCCGAGTAGTTTTCTAGCTGGGACTCCGAAGACACATTTTTCCGGATTGAGCCGTATGTCATGTGTTTGGAGGTTTTTGAATTGAGGTGTAGCTCGTCCACCAATGATTCGACATGTTTGGACTTGATGATAACATCGTCCACGTATGCCTCCACTGTTTTGCCAATTTGCTTTTACAGGCATGTTTGAATCATGCGTTGGTAAGTGGCGCCAGCGTTTTTAAGCCCGAAGGGCATAGTGTTGAAGAAGAAAGGCCCATACGGGGTAATGAATGCCATTGCGGCCTGGTCGGACTCCTTCATCTTAATTTGATGGTATCCAGAGTATGCGTCGATGAAACACAATGAGTCGTGTCCTGCAGTCGCATCGATGATTTGGTCAATGCGGGGCAGTGGGAAGGGATCCTTAGGGCAAGCCTTATTAAGGTCTTTGAAATCGATGCAAAGGCGCCAGGATTTATCCTTCTTCGGCACCATGACCAGGTTGGCCAGCCAGCCCGGGTGCTTGATTTCTCTAATGAATCCGGCCTCAAGTAGTTTGGTTAGCTTCTCCCCCATAGCTTGTCGCTTAGGTTGGAGAATCGCCGCAGCGTCTGCTTGACTGGTTTGAACCCCTTTATGATATTGAGGTTGTGTTCAGCCAGTCTGCGCGGGATCCCTGGCATGTCCGAAGGGTGCCAGGCGAAGATATCCCAATTCTCGCGCAGGAACGCTCGTATGGTGGCGTCGCTCGTCGGATCCAGCTGTGCCCCAATGGCTGCTATTTTGTTAGGATCCATCGGGTGCACTTGAAATTTGACTATTTCATCAGCTGGTTTGAAAGATGTGGATTTGGGCCTCTTGTAGAGGATTACATCATCTTTATCCACTATGGAACGTAGAGTGGTTAGCTCTTCGGCCGCGAAGGCCTCGGATAGTGCCTCGAGGGCTAGAGATGCAGTTTTGTTTTCGGCGCTGAGTGATATATTTGGGTCACTTGTGATAGTGATAACTCCGTTGGGCCCTGACATTTTGAGCTTCATGTACCCGTAATGGGGTATGGCTTGAAAGCGTGTGAAGGCGTCTCGCCCTAACAGGGCATGATATCCGTTGTTGAAGGGTGCCACATGGAAGAGTAACTCTTCGGACCTGTAGTTCTCCATTGTGCCGAATACTACATCGAGTTTATTTTTCCCCGAGCATCGTGCTTCTCAACTGGGGATAATGCCGTGAAAGGTGGTGCTGCTTTGCTCAATGTGACTCCTGTCCATTTGCATTTTGTTGAGTGTATCTTTGTATTTGAGGTTTAGTCCGCTGCCATTAGTGAGTCGAAAGCCGTCCACAATTGGATTTAAGACGAAGGCGGCTGGAGCTCGGACTAATCGGGCCCTTGGTTTGTCATCCGCAGTGAAAGTTATTGCCGTATCATTCCAAGGATTTATTGCGGCTAGTTGGTTAACTTCGGCGAGGTCGCGTAGCGCCCTTTTGCGCCGATTAGTTGAAGAAAAGGTCTCGAAGACCGTAAAGACATTGATATCGTCATCTTCTGAAGAGTGCTTCTTTGGAGTATTATTGGTAAGGATTGCCTCGCCGATCTTAGCCACCTGCCGAAGTACCCAACATGCTCGAAGGCTATGCGTTGGCTCGATATTCGGCGTTGTGTGTATCTGACAAGGCTTGTTGAGCAGATCGTCGAGGATGGTTCCATGTCCTGTCAAGGGCTTGGTTTTCTTGTCAATGGGGAGATGAGTGGGTGCCCCGTAAGGGTGCATCCTTTTTGCCCGTCCGGTGGGCTACTTAAAGGCAGGAGGTTCCCACCGAGCTGTTGATACGTCTCCAACGTATCTATAATTTATGAAGTATTCATGCTATTATATTATCCATCTAGGATGTTTTATATGCATTTATATGCTATTTTATATGATTTTTGGGACTAACCTATTAACCTAGAGCCCAGTGCCAGTTTCTGTTTTTTCCTTGTTTTTGTTTTACAGAAAAGGAATACCAAACGGAGTCCAATTGACGTGCAAATTTTTGATGCTTTTTTATGGACCAAAAGAAGCCCCCGGAGTAAAATAGTTGGGCCAGAAGAGTCTCGAGCCGTCCACGAGATAAGAGGGCGAGCCCAGGGGGTAGGGCACGCCCTCCACCCTCGTGGACGACTCGGAGACCCCCCTGGCGTGAGACCATCGCCAAAAATTCATATCAATACAGAAACCCCCGAAAAGAAACCTAGATCGGGAGTTCCGCCGCCGCAAGCCTCTGTAGCTACCAAGAACCAATCGGGACCCTGTTCTGGCACCCTGCCGGAGGGTGGGATCCATCACCGGTGGCCATCTTCATCATCCCGGCGCTCTCCATGACGAGGAGGGAGTAGTTCACCCTCGGGGCTGAGGGTATGTACCAGTAGCTATGTGTTAGATCTCTCTCTCTCTCTCTCTCTCTCTCTCTCGTGTTCTTCATATGGCATGATCTTGATGTATCATGAGCTTTGCTATTATAGTTGGATCTTATGATGTTTCTCTCCCTCTATCTCCTTGTGATGAATTGAGTTTTCCCTTTGAAGTTATCTTATCGGGTTGAGTCTTTCTGGATTTGAGAACACTTGATGCATGTCTTGCATGTGCTTATCTATGGTGACAATGGGATATCACGTGATTCACTTGATGTATGTTTTGGTGATCAACTTGCGGGTTCAGTGACCTTGTGAACTTATGCATAGGGGTTGTCACACGTTTTCGTCTTGACTCTCCGGTAGAAACTTTGGGGCCCTCTTTGAAGTACTTTGTGTTGTTTTGAATAGATGAATCTGAGATTGTGTGATGCATATCGTATAATCATACCCATAGATACTTGAGGTGACATTGGAGTATCTAGGTGACATTAGGGTTTTGGTTGATTTGTGTCTTAAGGTGTTATTCTAGTACGAACTCTAGGATAGATCGAACGGAAAGAATAGCTTCGTGTTATTTTACTACGGACTCTTGAATAGATCGATCAGAAAGAATAACTTTGAGGTGGTTTCGTACCCTACAATAATCTCTTCATTTGTTCTCCGCTATTAGTGAATTTGGAGTGACTCTTTGTTGCATGTTGAGGGATAGTTATATGATCCAATTATGTTATTATTGTTGAGAGAACTTGCACTAGTGAAAGTATGAACCCTAGGCCTTGTTTCCTCACATTGCAATACCGTTTACGCTCACTTTTATCGCTTGTTACCTTGCTTTTTTTATATTTTCAGATTACAAAAACCAATATCTACCATCCATATTGCACATGTATCACCATCTCTTCGCCGAACTAGTGCACCTATACAATTTACCATTGTATTGGATGTGTTGTGGACGCAAGAGACTCTTTGTTATTTGGTTGCAGGGTTGTTTGATAGAGACCATCTTCATCCTATGCCTCCCATGGATTGATAAACCTTAGGTCATCCACTTGAGGGAAATTTGCTACTGTCCTACAAACCTCTGCACTTGGAGGCCCAACAATGTCTACAAGAAGAAGGTTGCGTAGTAGACATCAAGCAGTTTCTGGTGTCGTTGCCGGGGAGTTGAGTGCTTGAAGGTATATCTTTAGATCTTGCAATCGAATCTTTTAGTTTCTTGTTTTATCACTAGTTCAGTTTAAAATAAAACTACAAAAAATGGAATTGAGGGTGCCCCATATGCTTCATCCTTTTAATGTCTTTCGTGAAAATGATGGAAAGGAAAATTGTGCTCAAGTGTTAGAAGAAGAATTACATAGAATGCTTGGCATAAAATATTTGAATGATGAGCATGATTGCAATGTTGTTAGTATGAATTCTTTGAATCCCCATGATGCTAATGATATGCAAAGCCACAAGCTTGGGGATGCTATGTTTGATGAAGATGATATGTTTAGTCCCCCAAGTTTTTATGAGAATATTGATTATGATGAAAGCATGCCTCCTATTTATGATGATTATATTGATGAAAGCAGGTTTGGAAGAGTGTCAACTTTAGGAAGTAATGATCCCACTATTTTGGAGGGTGTTGAATCTTATTGTGATAATTATGAATGTGGGTTTCGAGAGCTCATGACTTTATTTAGTGGTGAATCCACTATTTCGGAAGAGGTTCCAATTGATTATGAGAACAAAGTTGCTATCTATGATGATTATTGTGATGACATGTATGCTACAAATAACAATGATAACCATGAAACTTGTCATCTTGATTTTAATTTTCAAGTAGATTATGCCTCACATGATAGTTATTTTGTTGAGTTTGCTCCCACTACTATTCATGAGAAGAAATTTGCTTATGTGGAGAGTAATAAAAGTTCTATGCTTGTAGATCATGAAAAGAATGCTTTAGGTGATGGTTATATTGTTCAATTCATTCATGATGCTACTGAAAATTATTATGAGGGAGGAACATATGCTTGTAGGAATTTCAACAATATCAAGTTTCCCCTCTATGTGCTTAAAATCTTGAAGTTATGCTTGTTTTACCTTCCTATGCAAGTTGATTCATGTTCCCGTAAGTTGTTTGCTCAGAAAATCCCTATGCATAGGAAGTGGGTTAGACTTAAATGTGCTAGTCATATTCTTCATGATGCTCCCATTATGTTTCAATTCTTATCTTTTATGTGAGCATCATTGAAATCATCAAGCCTAGCTAGGGGCGTTAAACGTTAGCGCTTGTTGGGAGGCAACCCAATTTTATTGTTGTTCTTTTATTTTTGCTACCGTTAGGTAATTAATAATCCATCTAGATCCTATTTAGATGTGGTTTTATGTTTTATTTAGTGTTTGTGCCAAGTAGAACCTTTGGGAAGACTTGGGTGAAGTCTTTGAGATCTTGCTGTAGAAAACATAAACTTTTGCGCTCACGAGATTAGCTGTCATTTTTTACAGAAGAGTGCTCTTAGCTTGATTCTTTTTGCAGAAGATTAATAGACAAATTTCTCAGGTCTTCCTAATGTTTCAGAATTTTTGAAGTTACAGAAGTATTCGAGAGTTATAGATTACTACAGACTGTTCTGTTTTTTTAGAGATTCTGTTTTCTATGTGTTGTTTGCTTATTTTGATGAATCTATGAGTAGTATCGGAGGGTATGAACCATAGAGAAGTTGGAATACAGTATATATTACACCAATATAAATAAGAATGAGTTCACAACAGTACCAAAAGTTGTGATTTATTTTCTTATACTAACGGAGCTTACGAGTTGTCACGACCGGTTTTTCAATAAAATAATTATTGAGAGACCAATCCCTTTTACGGACCAGTAAGGAAGAATCCCTTCCCACTGGTAGACAATATCTTGGTCACAGAAGAAAAATACCAGGAGTACTGAATATAATACAAGGTTGAGCGGAGACTGCCCAACAATTTATTACAAGCACGCCGATAAAACAAGACGGCGGATAGGGTGGCATAACTACTAACTCACGATAATAACGGTGGTGGAAATATCACCGCGAAGCAAGTGATATGACTCCTGAAGACTACAGCTCTTCGAGCGTCGAAGCGAGGCTCGAGGAGACTTATTGCGGGTGGCGGAAGCGTATATAATACAAGTGACCAATATCCGGGATCGCACAGGACTGACTGGGACTCCTCTAGGCGTCGGACGCACTATCAAACTCTTCATCCAAGAGATCGCCTTCGTCAACATCTGGCCAAATCAACAAGCCAGGTGAGTACTATGAAAGTACTCGCAAGACAGTTCGGACATAAGATATAACAAATGTAAACATGAAGCATATAAACAAGTTAACCAATGCGTTCAGACATAGAGATAATAAGTACTGGGTGCCAAACGAGGGTCCGAAAGACTCCTCGAGAGGAAACTGCAAGAATAGTAATACTGGTGCCAAACGAGTGTCTGAATGACTCCTCGAGAGGAAACTGCAGAATAATAATGATGGTGCCAAACGAGTGTCTGAATAACTCCTCGAGAGGAAACTACAGAATAATAATGCTGGTGCCAAACGAGTGTCTGAATGACTCCTCAAGAGGAAACTGCAGAATAATAATAATGCCACAGTCGGGCGTCGGGGCGACACCGCATAAAGGGCTTATAACAGAAAATAAAGGCAGTGCATGCCACAGTCGGACGTCTGAGCGACATCACATAAAGGGCTTATATATTAAAGCAAGAAGCAAAAACACGCCACAGTCGGACGTCTGAGGGACGTCACATAAAGGGCTTATATTGTAGCTCAATAATTCAGAAGCTCGAAAGTATAAATTATTACAAGTATGAGACAAATATAAGGTTAGTCCATCCACAGTAATAATAATCAAACTGGGTTTACCAATTGAGTTTGTTCACCGGGGACGAGTTTTCCACGCGGATAGATATGGATATACTGATTTCACTACTTGATCATGGATACGATGACTTGGAAGGATTTGACTCTGCAGAGTTTGTTCTTAACCACAACCAACGGATTTCAGTAGTCACGGGGACTAGTTCCGTTTACGGTGTTTTGGAAGAAACACGTCTAACCAGTACACACCCATTCAACATTCCGAAGCCAGGGATCACCCTCGGCAACGTCCAAGAAAAACCTTGAGACGGGGATGCTACAACCTCGCGTAGCATGGGATCAAATTTCTATACACGCGCTCGAAGGGGGTGCCCCCCCCTCTCGGCCCCAACCGGAAACACCCATGCCCCCTGACCGGATGACTGGCTTCAATCCTGGGCCAAGGTACCATCATCCCGGCCCCTCTGTTTGGTGTGTACACGGAAAGAGGTTACCAACTTACTAAACCGCATCCTGGCAAAAGAAACATTTGGTAGCACGGAAGGGAAAAGAATGATAACGTGGCTCCGTCCACGTTAACGTCGGAAGTAGTCGGATGACGCAAGGCTGGTATGCTACAACAGTACCACCTTGCTGCCCTTCATGTCACCACATGATTAGGCCATCTCTCACCAGAGATCATCGCAACTTTGGAACACGCGGGTAGTTGCCTCGCAAGCAACGGGGAACTCACCGATACTCATATGCCACGCACAAACTTTCACGCAAACATGCAAAACACCTATCATATCAAAGGTTCAAACATGCTTGCCTGGTTCGCAGAAGTCGGAGTCTAGCTCGGCGAAGTTCGTGGCTCCGTCACCTCTTCCGGAACCTACGGCAACACGAAAACGGGTACTAACGTGAAAACCAACGCGCGCACAGAAACTTCTCCAAAAAATTTCCAAATAAATCCGATAAAAAACTAGACAAAATTTTAAGACTATCAGAAAAAGAATCACTCAAAAATCCCGTTTTATTGAAAAGTTATAAAGGTTTCTGTCCAGGGACCCATCTGTAATGAAACAGAAAAGTTCCAGGGTTTAAACTGAGAAACCAGGAAATGGTTCGATTGGAAAAGCGCAAGCTCAAGAGGGAAAGCGTATTTGCTCGAAGGCGCCAACAGAAAACGTTTCGCATGGGGAAACAGAAGAGAGGCTGACAGGGGGGTCCCACATGTCAGGTTTAAAAAGCTCACCGGCGCCCGAAGACTGTGGTGGACGCCGACATCGAACCACGGCGAGTCAGGAAAATCAGAGGGTACCAAGAGCTTCAGTGTGTTCTTCCACGTCGGTGGGTGGTGGACTCGACCGTCGGAGAGCACCACGTCGACGGCGACACTTTCTCCGGCGGACGGCGGCTCGGGTGATGGTGGAGAACTCCGGTGGAGGGTTGCAAACTTCGAATTGAAGCGCGGGTCAGAAGGAGGGATGCATAGTGAAGCTACTGGTAAGAGATGGGAGGCAGAGGCGCACGCACGGGAGCGAATCGAGCTGGATCCTGTGGCGGGTCGCGGCGGTCGGAGTCGAGGAAGGAGACCTCCTCGGGGCTCTTCCAGTGGCTAGGCGTGCTCTAGGTGGAGTGCAGGGATGGTGTGGGTTCGAGTTGAAGCTCGGGGCCTCTATTTATAGGCGGATCGACGGGGTGGCCGTGAACGGAGAATCTCCGGCGAGCAATTACGGCGATGCAGTGGATTGGCAGGAGGTTTGAGTGGCCAGGCATCATCAGTGGAGGTTACTGGTGTCGTTCCCCCGCAAATCTCGGTTGGTCTTGGCGTAATGGCGCCGGTCCACGGTGGGGTGGCCGCACGGGCACGACGGCGGCAGAGAGCGCGCTCCATGCCCTGCGGTTCACGACGAGAGTGGCAGCGCGTTCTGGGGAGTGGAAGGCCACGCGGCGAGCTCCGGTGGCTTGGGCGGCGCTGGGTGGCGCCGTCAGCGCCGCGCCTCTCTCTGGCGGCCGCAAAGCCGCCGCTGGCGTCGGTCACGGGGCGGCGCACCTTCTGCTGCTCGTCGCTGACGTTCGCAAGGTGCCAGACGCTCGTGCGGTGCAGAGGACAAGGGGGAGGGGACAGGGCACACGGCGACACAGCGGCACTGGCGAGATCGACGTCGGGTTATGAAGAAAACGACAGTGCACTGAAATGTTCTGTGAACTTAACTGAACTTGATATTGACAATGCACTGCAGGTGTTCGACAGAATGATTTGGCAAAGAGAAAAAATTTCCTGGGGCTGGGACTTGGTGAGGTGACCACTCAATGCACCCAGAGGCTGCCTGATTTTACTTGGAATTTTTGGAGGAAGATTTGAATGAATTTCACCAAATTTGACAAATCTGGTCCAAACTTGCAGCAAGTGTAGTTTGAAAATCTTGAACTGAAGACCAGTGGATCTTCATGGATCTTGGTTGAGGGTTCAAAGGACTAGGAAGGGGAGTTGGTTTGGGGGCAAAAATCAAAGCAGAGATGGTAGCTCCTTTGTAAATCACCAATGGCTAGAATAGAAGACAGAAATTTGTTTGAATATGATTTGAATGGAAAAATAATCATATGGGGAGGTTCAACTTGCTGGATTTGATGCAAATCATGATCCAAAGGTGAGGGAAGGTTTAGGAGAGTGGATTTGCACTAAGGCCATGGCAAGAGAGAAAAGTTGAAAGTGGTAAAGGATCATTCCAAAAGCCATAGTGCATTTTTCAAAGAGATTTTCAAAAGGCATTTTTCTCAAGTGAAAAGTATTTTTGTCTTTAGTTCAAATAAAAAGGCAAGGACTTCCAAGACCAAAAGCAAGTCTTGGGTGAATCCAAATAAAACTCTGGTCATGAGAAAAATATTTGAAAGGGAGGGTCCCTTGAAGAAATTTTTTTAATTCACCTCCCTCAAGTCAAATAAAATCTTTTGAAAAATCCAAATAAAATTTGGGTGTGACAACACCTACCCCCTTAGGAAAAATCTCGTCCTCGAGATTTCTGCTGATCCTCAAATAGATAAGGATATTCTGCCCGAAGAAAATCTTCCCTTTCCCATGTGGCTTCATCCTCAGTGTGGTTGCTCCACTGAACTCTGAAAAACTTTGTCGTTTTCTGACGGGTCCTCCGTTCAGACTCTTCTAAAATCTTTACCGGCCTCTCTCTGTAGGTGAGGTCTGGTTGCACATCAATGTTTTCATGGGGTACATGCTTCTCCGGGTTACTCACACATTTTCTTAGTTGAGAGACGTGAAATACGTCATGGACGTCTGATAGCTCCTTGGGTAGGTCTAGTTGGTAGGCTACCGTGCCTCTTCGTGCCTTTACACAAAATGGTCCAATAAATCTTGGGGCTTGCTTCCCCTTAATTTTGAACCGTTGTAGACCCCTCATAGGAGATACTCGGAGGTATACGGAATCACCGGGTTCAAAGCTGACTTCACGATGCTTTTGATCATAGTAGCTCTTTTGTCGGCTCTGCGCTGTCTTCAGTCTGTCCCTGATCTGCTTAACTTTCTCCTCGGCCTCTTTAAGCATGTCTGGGCCGAAGATACGGCTGTCACCTGTTTCTGACCAATTCAGTGGGGTACGACACCTCCGTCCGTACAATGCTTCGAAGGGTGCCATTTGCAAGCTGGCTTGGTAACTGTTGTTGTAAGCAAATTCGGCATACAGCAAACTCTCTTCCCAACTGGATCCATAGGTAAGCACACAGGTTCTTAGCATATCCTCTAGGATTTGGTTTACACGTTCCGTTTGTCCATCTGTCTGAGGGTGGTACGCTGTACTGAAAGCTAGTTGCGTACCCAGAGCTTGTTGTAGGTGATCCCAAAATTTGGAGACAAATTGTGTGCCTCGGTCGGATATTATAGTCTTTGGGACTCCATGCAAACAAACTATACGGGAGAGATAAAGTTTGGCCAGCCTTTGTGTGGAGTAGGTAGTCTTCACAGGAATGAAATGAGCAACCTTGGTTAGTCGGTCTGTGATGACCCATATGGCGTCATTTCCACGTTGTGATCGGGGCAATCTGACAATGAAGTCCATTCCTATTTCATCCCATTTCCACTCCGGTATCCTGTTTGGCTGGAGTAGCCCTGCTGGCTTTTGATGCTCGGCCTTGATGCGCTGACATGAATCGCAACAAGCAATAAATGTGGCTATATCTCTTTTCATACCGTGCCACCAAAAATTTTCCTGAATGTCCTTGTACATTTTGGTTCCTCCAGGGTGGATCGAGTATGGAGCGGTGTGGCTTTCGGTTAAGATTTGTTGCTTGAGTTCCTCAATGTTAGGTACGCAAAGTCTGTCTCCGTACCATAATGTTCCTTCACTGTCTGTGACGAACTCTGAAGCCTTACCAAGGTCCATTTTCTTCTTTATACCTTCGATGCTGGGATGTCCCTGTTGAGCCTTCTTAATTTGTTCCACCAGGGTGGGTTGTATCTCCAGATTTGATACGGTGCCCTCAGAGACTAACATCATGTTGAGCCTAGCGAACTCTTGCTGAAACTCAGGCCTTAAGTTTTGCGGACCGTCATTGTCCGGGCTGGGGTTTCGACTAAGGGCATCGGCCACTACATTTGCTTTCCCTGGATGGTAGTGAATACCGACATCATAGTCCTTGACCAGTTCTAACCAGTGTCGTTGGCGTAAATTTAGCTCCGGCTGTGTGAAAATATACTTGAGGCTCTTATGGTCTGTATATATTTCACAGCGATTCCCCAACAGGAAGTGCCTCCACTCCTTGAGTGCATGTATAACTGCTGCTAGTTCCAAGTCATGTGTTGGGTAATTTTCCTCATGTTTTCGCAGCTGCCTGGAGGCATATGCGACAACTTTGCCATCCTGCATTAGTACACATCCAAGACCTTTTCGGGACGCGTCACAATATACTTCAAAACTCTTGTGTATGTCTGGCACAGTTAAGACCGGTGCGGTTGTCAGCTTCTTCTTGACTTCTTGGAAGCTTTTCTCGCATGCTTCCGTCCATACAAATTTCTTGTCTTTCTTGAGCAACTGTGTTATAGGTTTTGCCACAGTGGAGAATCCTTCAATAAATCTTCTGTAATATCCGGCCATTCCTAGGAAACTCCCCACATCTGTAACGTTGGTGGGTGGCTTCCAGTCAAGTATGGCTTTGACTTTTTATGGGTCTACGGCCACGCCTTCTTGGTTCAATATATGGCCTAAGAAACCAACTTGTCTTAGCCAAAATTCGCACTTGCTAAATTTGGCGTACAACTGATGTTTCCTTAATTCTCCCAAAACAATTCTGAGGTGCTCAGCATGCTCTTCGGGTGTCCTTGAGTATACCAGAATATCGTCGATGAATACCACAACAAATTTGTCCATGAATTTCATGAACACCTTGTTCATGAGGTGGACGAAATATGCGGGGGCGTTTGTTAGACAAAAAGGCATCACTGTGAACTCATATAATCCGTATCTGGAAGTGAATGCTGTCTTGGGGATATCTTCTGTCCGTACTTTTAGTTGATGATATCCCGATCTCAAATCAATTTTTGAGAATACCTTGGCTTGTGCGAGCTGGTCAAACAAATCATTTATCCGTGGCATCGGATATTTGTTTTTGATGGTGACCATATTGAGGGCTCGATAGTCTATACACAGTCTCAGTGTCCCATCCTTTTTCTTGGCGAACAACACTGGCGAACCCCAAGATGAGGAGCTGGCTCGAATAAATCCTTTGTCCAATAATTCCTTTATTTGCTTCTTCAACTCCACCAATTCTGAGGGTGCCATTCTATAAGGCTTCTTATAGATGGGAGTGGTGCCAGGTGCTAGTTCGATGCTAAACTCTATCTCTCGGTCTGGCGGTATGCCTGGCAGTTCTTCAGGGAACACATCAGGAAACTCGCATACTACTGGAACTTTTCTCAGTTCAGAAATGTCCACTTTGTTCAGTTTTGTTTGCTGTGTTCGTGGCCTTTCTTGAGCTGTGACTTCTATGGTCTTGCCATGATGGTGGGTGAGAATCACGGTCCGATTGAAACTGTCAATGAATCCTTTGTTGGTGGTCAACCAGTCCATTCCTAAAATGACATCCAGTCCTTTACTCTCCAACACGATGAGATTTGCTTGGAATTGTAGTCCTTCGAACTCAATGACCACTCCTTGGCAGTAACCCTGAGCGATTTGCTTATTTCCAGGGGACTTGATGATCATAGATTTTTCCAAGGGAAGTATCAGAAAATCATGTTGTAAAACAAAACTCTTCGAAACGAACGAATGGGAAGCACCAGAATCAAACAAAACCGTGGCAGGTACTGTGTTGACAGGGAACGTACCGAGCACGATGTCTGGGGCATTCTGCGCCTCTTCCCTGGTCACATGGTTCAGGTGACCCTTCTTGTGGTTTTGTTGGGATTGAAATTGTTGCGCTTGGTGGCTGGATTGTTTCCACCATTGTTTGGCTTGGGGGCCGCGTTCCTCGTCTTTGGGCATTGTTTAGCATAGTGCCCTTCTTGCCCACAAGCATAGCATGTGACCCCTGGACGGTACGTGAACTCTTTGTCCCTGGCATGAAACTGTCCAACGGGCCTTGGATCGGTAGTCGTGGATCTCCTTGCTTCTGTCCTCGGAACCTCAGTCTTTCTTCGGTTGTTGCGAGCAAGAGCCGTCTTGTCCCTCTTTCGCTTACGGATATCTTCCAGACTACGACGCTCATTCTCCAAGGTAATGGCCTTGTCAACCAGAGTTTTAAAATCCGGAAAGGTGTGTACAATCAGTTGGCATCTTAGTGCTGGTGCCAGGCCGTCCAGGAATTTTTCCATCTTCTTGTTTTCTGTCATGTGCTCGTCGTAGGCATAACGAGATAGCTGAGTAAACTGACCATTGTATTCTGTCACTGACATGCCTCTCTGCTTCAGGTCATCAAACTCTCTCTTCTTGATTTTTATGATGCTCCTGGGGATGTGTGCCCCACGGAAGCCTTCCTTGAACTCTTCCCAGGTGATGTTGTGTTCACTGGGATGCATGTGTAGGAAGTTCTCCCACCATGCTGCAGCTGCTCCAGTAAGGTAGTGTGGTGCATAAAGTACCTTCTCATGATCTGAACACTGAGCAATAATTAGTTTCCTTTCAATGTCACGAAGCCAATCATCGGCCTCCAGCGGCCTATCGGTGTGAGCAAAAGTTGAGGGGCGAGTCTTCTGTAGCTCAGATAACTTGGAATGTGGTTGATAGGGTTCACGGTGGTTTCCCATATTGATGACATGATTCATCATCTCTTGGTGCTGTTGCTGGCTTTGCTCGAAGAGTCGGCATACTTGAGACAGGGCTGCTTCGCTGTCCTGTTGACTGGACTGACCCTGAGTGAAATTGTTGCTAGTTTGTGTCCCATAAACTTCCTCTGGTTGATTGGGCATGGAGCGAGTCCACGGACGAGACATTTTTCCAGTCTGGGGTATTATTTTGTAAAGCCCATGAGAAAAACTGTGCAGCATAAGGAAAAACTTGCAAAGGCAACAATTTAAAAGACCTCAAGGTTTTCAAGCAAAACATAAGCGGTTTTGCATGTAGAAAAGACTGCTTAACACAAATCTTACACGCGAAAAACAAACACATGATACAGCACTCAGGATGCGCGTACACATTCCTGACATGTTATTTAGACTAGCGCACTCCTCCGGAAAGCAGCAAACACACCAATACAAACTAGCGTACAGAGGAAACACATCATACAAGCAGACATAACGCGCGGCTACTCGGCGCTCTCAGTCGGAGATGGTGAAGATTTCCTTCCCTTTGCCGATGGCAAGACTCAGCGGTCCAGGAGAATCAACCTCCACCTCCTCTCTAGCTGGCTCCTGGCGCGTAACACTGCGCTGCGGTGATGGTGCGGGAGCGACAGGTGGTAGAGCGGGTGCGGCAGGCGGTGCAGCTCTGACTGGAGTAGGAGCGATGACTCGGTCGAACTCCTCAGTGGTAGGCAGACGGCGAGCAGTGGCCAAAACGGCCGGTGCATAAGAGGCTGAAGACGAGATGAAAGTCAGAGGTGGTGCCGTGTGGAGAAGCTCCTTCCTGCTGGAAGGACCGCCCCGGACTAAGTCCATGCGGGCAGCCACGAGATCGTCTACGAGGTTGTCGAAAGACTCCTCCAGAGCCTTGAGATACTCCACAACCATCTTGATGGCTTCAATCTCACTCTCCCTGATGGCAGGCGAATGCATAGTGACTGGTGTAAGGCACATGGCATGGGAGGTAGCGGTAGCGACGAGTCTTCATCGTAGGAAGGATGTCCCGAAGACGAGCTATCGCCTCACGGGCAGCCATCTGCATGGCATGCCTCTCCGTAGGCATGGCCCTTCCCACAAAACGGAAGTGGCGAGCTGCAGAACGTCCTCCCTTGAATTGCACCACAGCTTGGTACATAGACACGTCGTCGCTGAGCTTGTGCTGATAGAGCGTGAACTCCGAGCGGGCTGCTGGCCCGATCGCGAGCTTGGTGATGGGGACGAGGAGCTTGACAAACCCCTCGGGCACGTTCGTGAACACTCGATTCTCACAGCTACTGCCAGCCATCTACAAAAGTAGGCAAAAATTCTGAGTAGTCATGTCATAAATTTATGATGACCAACAGAAAATAGCTACAATTTGCAAAATGCTGAAAAAGCACAAAAGACGCTAATAACCGATTAGCGATCGCACCTAGTGGCTTCCTACAGTCAGCCTGGCTCTGGTACCAAGCTTGTCACGACCGGTTTTTCAATAAAATAATTATTGAGAGACCAATCCCTTTTACGGACCAGTAAGGAAGAATCCCTTCCCACTGGTAGACAATATCTTGGTCACAGAAGAAAAATACCAGGAGTACTGAATATAATACAAGGTTGAGCGGAGACTGCCCAACAATTTATTACAAGCACGCCGATAAAACAAGACGGCGGATAGGGTGGCATAACTACTAACTCATGATAATAACGGTGGTGGAAATATCACCGCGAAGCGAGTGATATGACTCCTGAAGACTACAGCTCTTCGAGCGTCGAAGCGAGGCTCGAGGAGACTTATTGCGGGTGGCGGAAGCGTATATAATACAAGTGACCAATATCCGGGATCGCACAGGACTGACTGGGACTCCTCTAGGCGTCGGACGCACTATCAAACTCTTCATCCAAGAGATCGCCTTCGTCAACATCTGGCCAAATCAACAAGCCAGGTGAGTACTATGAAAGTACTCGCAAGACAGTTCGGACATAAGATATAACAAATGTAAACATGAAGCATATAAACAAGTTAACCAATGCGTTCAGACATAGAGATAATAAGTACTGGGTGCCAAACGAGGGTCTGAAAGACTCCTCGAGAGGAAACTGCAAGAATAGTAATACTGGTGCCAAACGAGTGTCTGAATGACTCCTCGAGAGGAAACTGCAGAATAATAATGCTGCTGCCAAACGAGTGTCTGAATGACTCTTCGAGAGGAAACTGCAGAATAATAATAATGCCACAGTCGGGCGTCGGGGCGACACTGCATAAAGGGCTTATAACAGAAAATAAAGGCAGTGCATGCCACAGTCGGACGTCTGAGCGACATCACATAAAGGGCATATATATTAAAGCAAGAAGCAAAAACACGCCATAGTCGGACGTCTGAGCGACGTCACATAAAGGGCTTATATTGTAGCTCAATAATTCAGAAGCTCGAAAGTATAAATTATTACAAGTACGAGACAAATATAAGGTTAGTCCATCCACAGTAATAATAATCAAACTGGGTTTACCACTTGAGTTTGTTCACCGGGGACGAGTTTTCCACGCGGATAGATATGGATATACTAACTTCACTACTTGATCATGGATACGATGACTTGGAAGGATTTGACTCTGCAGAGTTTGTACTTAACCACAGCCAACGGATTTCAGTAGTCACGGGGACTAGTTCCGTTTACGGTGTTTTGGAAGAAACACGCCTAACCAGTACACACCCATTCAACATTCCGAAGCCAGGGATCACCCTCGGCAACGTCCAAGAAAAACCTTGAGACGGGGATGCTACAACCTCGCGTAGCATGGGATCAAATTTCTATACACGCGCTCTAAGGGGGTGCCCCCCCTCTCGGCCCCAACCGGAAACACCCATGCCCCCTGACCGGATGACTGGCTTCAATCCTGGGCCAAGGTACCATCATCCCGGCCCCTCTGTTTGGTGTGTACACGGAAAGAGGTTACCAACTTACTAAACCGCATCCTGGCAAAAGAAACATGTGGTAGCACGGAAGGGAAAAGAATGATAACGTGGCTCCGTCCACGTTAACGTCGGAAGTAGTCGGATGACGCAAGGCTGGTATGCTACAACAGTACCACCTTGCTGCCCTTCATGTCACCACATGATTAGGCCATCTCTCACCAGAGATCATCGCAACTTTGGAACACACGGGTAGTTGCCTCGCAAGCAACGGGGAACTCACCGATACTCATATGCCACTCACAAACTTTCACGCAAACATGCAAAACACCTATCATATCAAAGGTTCAAACATGCTTGCCTGGTTCGGAGAAGTTGGAGTCTAGCTCGGCAAAGTTCGCGGCTCCGTCACCTCTTCCGGAACCTACGGCAATACAAAAACGGGTACTAACGTGAATACCAACGCGCACAGAAACTTCTCCAAAAAATTTCCAAATAAATCCCATAAAAAAGTAGACAAAATTTTAAGACTGTCAGAAAAAGAATCACTCAAAAATCCCTTTTTATTAAAAAGTTATAAAGGTTTCTGTCCAGGGACCCATCTGTAATGAAACAGAAAAGTTCCAGGGTTTAAACTGAGAAACCAGGAAACGGTTCGATTGGAAAAGCGCAAGCTCAAGAGGGAAAGCGTATTTGCCCGAAGGCGCCAACAGAAAACGTTTCGCGTGGGGAAACAGAAGAGAGGCTGACAGGGGGTCCCACATGTCAGGTTTAAAAAGCTCGCCGGCGCCCGAAGACTGCGGTGGACACCGGCGTCGAACCACGGCGAGTCAGGAAGATCGGAGGGTACCAAGAGCTTCAGTGTGTTCTTCCGCGTCGGTGGGTGGTGGACTCGACCGTCGGAGAGCACCACGTTGACGGCGACACTTTCTCCGGCGGACGACGGCTCGGGTGATGGTGGAGAACTCCGGTGGAGGGTTGCAAACTTCGAATTGAAGCGCGGATCAGAAGGAGGGATGCATAGTGAAGCTACTGGCAAGAGATGGGAGGCAGAGGCGCACGCACGGGAGCGAATCGAGCTGGATCCCGTGGCGGGTCGCGGCGGCCGGAGTCGAGGAAGGAGACCTCCTCGGGGCTCTTCCAGTGGCTAGGCGTGCTCTAGGTGGAGTGCAGGGATGGTGTGGGTTCGAGTTGAAGCTCGGGGCCTCTATTTATAGGCGGATCGACGGGGTGGCCGTGAACGGAGAATCTCCGGCGAGCAATTACGGCGATGCAGTGGATTGGCAGGAGGTTTGAGTGGCCAGGCAGCATCAGTGGAGGTTAGTGGTGCCGTTCCCCCGCAAATCTCGGTTGGTCTTGGCGTAATGGCGCCGGTCCACGGTGGGGTGGCCGCACAGGCACGACGGCGGCAGAGAGCGCGCTCCACGCCCTGCGGTTCACGACGAGAGTGGCAGCGCGTTCTGGGAAGTGGAAGGTCACGCGGCGAGCTCCGGTGGCTTGGGCGGCGCTGGGTGGCCCCGTCAGCGCCGCGCCTCTCTCTGGCGGCCGCAAAGCCGCCGCTGGCGTCGGTCACGGGGCGGCGCACCTTCTGCTGCTCGTCGCCGACGTTCGCAAGGTGCCAGACGCTCGTGCGGTGCAGAGGACAAGGGGGAGGGGACAGGGCACACGGCGACACAGCGGCACTGGCGAGATCGACGTCGGGTTCTGAAGAAAACGAAAGTGCACTGAAATGTTCTCTGAACTTAACTGAACTTGATATTGACAATGCACTGCAGGTGTTCGATAGAATGATTTGGCAAAGATTAAAAATTTCCTGGGGCTGGGACTTGGTGAGGTGACCACTCAATGCACCCAGAGGCTGCCTGATTTTACTTGAAATTTTTGGAGGAAGATTTGAATGAATTTCACCAAATTTGACAAATCTGGTCCAAACTTGCAGCAAGTGTAGTTTGAAAATCTTGAACTGAAGACCAGTGGATCTTCATGGATCTTGGTTGAGGGTTCAAAGGACTAGGAAGGGGAGTTGGTTTGGGGGCAAAAATCAAAGCAGAGATGGTAGCTCCTTTGTAAATCACCAATGGCTAGAATAGAAGACAGAAATTTGTTTGAATATGATTTGAATGGAAAAATAATCATATGGGGAGGTTCAACTTGCTGGATTTGATGCAAATCATGATCCAAAGGTGAGGGAAGGTTTAGGAGAGTGGATTTGCACTAAGGCCATGGCAAGAGAGAAAAGTTGAAAGTGGTAAAGGATCATTCCAAAAGCCATAGTGCATTTTTCAAAGAGATTTTCAAAAGGCATTTTTCTCAAGTGAAAAGTATTTTTGTCTTTAGTTCAAATAAAAGGCAAGGACTTCCAAGACCAAAAGCAAGTCTTGGGTGAATCCAAATAAAACTCTGGTCATGAGAAAAATATTTGAAAGGGAGGGTCCCTTGAAGAAAAATTTTTAATTCACCTCCCTCAAGTCAAATAAAATCTTTTGAAAAATCCAAATAAAATTTGGGTGTCACACGAGTTTTCTGTGGAGTTTTGTGTTGTGAAGTTTTCAAGTTTTGGGTAAAGATTCGATGGACTATGGAACAAGGAGTGGCAAGAGCCTAAGCTTGGGGATGCCCAAGGCACCCCAAGGTAATATTCAAGGACAACCAAAAGTCTAAGCTTGGGGATGCCCCAGATGGTATCCCCTCTTTCGTCTTCGTTCATCGGTAACTTTACTTGGAGCTATATTTTTATTCACCACATGATATGTGTTTTGCTTGGAGCGTCATTTTCTTTTGTTAGTATTTGCTTGCTGTTTATATAATATCCCAAGATCTGAAATTCTTAAATGAGAGAGAGTCCTCACATAGCTAAATAATTATTTGACTACTCATTGATCTTCACTTATATCTTTTTAGAGTAGTTTGTCATTTACTCGCGTGCTTCACTTATATCCTATGCTTATCCCATGGGGAGTAATGACTTCGCATATAAGAAGTAGAGGTGGTAAATTTATTGAAGGATAGCAAACATTGTATTGTTCACTTGAACAATTCATGAAAGAATATTGAAGGAAGAGATATTTCACATATAAATATACTATCTTGGACATCTTCTATGATTGTGAGCCCCATTAATTGTTTTCAAACTCGTTCAAATTAGTTGAAGTTGGACAAGGAGGACAACTTAATGAGTTATATTTGGGTATATTTGTATAAGTTATATTGTTAAAGATCCTCCAACATGTGGTGCTTGCTATTTAGAATCCTTTGCTAGCCAAAATATCTGTACTAAGCGGGAATACTGCTTGTGCATCCAAATTCCTTGAACCAAGTTTCTTCCATGAGTGTCCACATATCTACCTATATGCGGTATTTACATGCCGTTCCAAGTAAATTTGCGTGTGCCAAACTCTAAACCTTCAAATAATAATCTGTTTTGTATGCCCGAATCGCTCATGTAGCGACTAGGGGCTGTTAGTATCTTCCATGCTAGGTGGGTTATTCTCACGATGAGTGGACTCCGCTCATCATTCACGAGAAAATGGCTAGTAACTGGGATGCCCAGTCCTATGATCAAAAGATCAAAAACAAAATCGCAAATAATTTAAACAAACTTCCCCAGGATTGTTGATAGTTGGACGGCACCCGTTGTTTCGGACAAGCCGTGGAGTGTGATTGTTGGTGGAGGGAGAGTAAAATCTTTACCTTACAGTTTGGGAATCGCCTATAATGTATCTAGTATGGAAGATATTGGGAACTCTTGGACGTTATGTTCACAATGAAAGCATACCTCTCAAAATTATTTTCATCTCTGTTTTAGCTTCGAGCTCTGGCACCTCTGCAAATCCCTGCTTCCCTCTGCAAAGGGCCTATCTTTTACTTTTATGGAAGAGTCAGTAGTGTTCCTTCTCATTCGAACCTACTTTTTAGTTGGCAAGTATCATGTGGTGGAGAAAGATCTAAGCATATATGGCCATTCAAATATATTTGATCATGAATTATTATTGTTGACAATTATCTTTATGATAAATAAGTTGGGAGGCGAAAAATTAAGCCCCTATCTTTCTCTATGTTCGATGGATGCTATTTGTTCTAAAAATATGCTTTGAGTGGTAGCAATCATGGAAGACTATATGATAGTTGAGTATGTCGGATTTGCTAAATCAAAACTCTTACATAGACCCTTCCTGAAAATAAGATGAATTGCAATTGTTTGGTGACTGAGAGCACAGTTTGTTAGTTTTCAAGAAAGTTTATGATCTGTACTTTAACATGTGAATAGCTTGTTACTTGATCATGAGAAGTTTCATGAGTTGAGCTACTGTTATGATATATAATGATGCTAGAAAAAGTGATTGGAACTACCATTGATCAAACTTATGCACTTGCTAGCATTCACACTTCATAAATTATTTCTTTTAACATTTACCTACTCGAGGACGAGCAGGAATTAAGCTTGGGGATGCTGATACATCTCCAACGTATCTATAATTTATGAAGTATTCATGCTATTATATTATCCATCTAGGATGTTTTATATGCATTTATATGCTATTTTATATGATTTTGGGACTAACCTATTAACCTAGAGCCCAGTGCCAGTTTCTGTTTTTTCCTTGTTTTTGAGTTTTACAGAAAAGGAATACCAAACGGAGTCCAATTGACGTGCCAATTTTTTATGATTTTTTATGGACCAAAAGAAGCCCCAGAGTAAAATAGTTGGGCCAGAAGAGCCTCGAGCCGTCCACGAGATAGGAGGGCGAGCCCAGGGGGGTAGGGCGTGCCCTCCACCCTCGTGGATGACTCGGAGACCCCCCTGGCGTGAGACCGACGCCAAAAATTCATATAAATACAGAAACCCCTGAAAAGAAACCTAGATCGGGAGTTCCGCCGCCGCAAGCCTCTGTAGCCACCAAAAAACAATCGGGACCCTATTCCGGCACCCTGCCAGAGGGGGGGATCCATCACCGGTGGCCATCTTCATCATCTCGGCGCTCTCCATGACGAGGAGGGAGTAGTTCACCCTCGGGGCTGAGGGTATGTACCAGTAGCTATGTGTTTGATCTCTCTCTCTCTCGTGTTCTTCATATGGCACGATCTTGATGTATCGTGAGCTTTGCTATTATAGTTGGATCTTATGATGTTTCTCCCCCTCTATCTCATTGTGATGAATTGAGTTTTCCCTTTGAAGTTATCTTATCGGATTGAGTCTTTAAGGATTTGAGAACACTTGATGTATGCCTTGCATGTGCTTATCTGTGGTGACAATGGGATATCACGTGATTCACTTGATGTATGTTTTGGTGATCAATTTGCGGGTTCAGTGACCTTGTGAACTTATGCATAGGGGTTGTCACACGTTTTCGTCTTGACTCTCCTTTAGAAACTTTGGGGCACTCTTTGAAGTACTTTGTGTTGATTTGAATAGATGAATATGAGATTGTGTGATGCATATCGTATAATCATACCCACAGATACTTGAGGTGACATTGGAGTATCTAGGTGACATTATGGTTTTGGTTGATTTGTGTCTTAAGGTCTTATTCTAGTACGAACTAGGATAGATCGAACGGAAAGAATAGCTTCGTGTTATTTTAGTAAGGACTCTTGAATAGATCGATCAGAAAGAATAACTTTGAGGTGGTTTCGTACCCTACAATAGTCTCTTCGTTTGTTCTCCATTATTAGTGACTTTGGAGTGACTCTTTGTTGCATGTTGAGGGATAGTTATATGATCCAATTATGTTATTATTGTTGAGAGAACTTGCACTAGTGAAAGTATGAACCCTAGGCCTTGTTTCCTAGCATTGCAATACCATTTACGCTCACTTTTATCGCTTGTTACCTTGCTGTTTTTTTATATTTTCAGATTACAAAAACCAATATCTACCATCCATATTGCACATGTATCACCATCTCTTCGCCGAACTAGTGCACCTATACAATTTACCATTGTATTGGGTGTGTTGGGGACACAAGAGACTCTTTGTTATTTGGTTGCAGGGTTGTTTGAGAGAGACCATCTTCATCCTACGCCTCCCATGGATTGATAAACCTTAGGTCATCCACTTGAGGGAAATTTTCTACTGTCCTACAAACCTCTGCACTTGGAGGCCCAACAACGTCTACAAGAAGAAGGTTGCATAGTAGACATCAGCTTTCTGGGCTTTCCAGGCGCTCTCGATTGCACAGTACTTCTGTACTATGTGCGCTAGATCTGCAAAGTGCAGTATGCGGCGGTGGTTGAGGGCATTGAGAATTCCATCATCCGTACAGTTGCGACAAAAAACTAGAACCGCGTCGTTGTCGCAACAATCTTTAATCTTGTTTTTAACAAGGAGGAATCTGGCCCAGAAGTGATGGACCGTTTCTTGAGGTTGCTAGTGTATGTACATGAGGTCACATATGTCTGGAGGACCTGAATCGCTTGCGGAATATTGGTTGTGGTCGGTGGGCGGGCTAAAATCCGAACCCTGACCCACTATTATGTCCGGAGTTTGAGGAATCTCTAAATTTACCGGCTCAAGATCAGGAAGGTCGTTAGGACCTCCGGGCTCAATGCCTTACCCTGTGTTCGGCGGACGTACAGTATCTTCCCAGGGATGGGTATCCGGCTCGCAGGGCTCGGAGATCCGAACATAGCTGGTTTTTAACATGGGGGAAGAATTGTTTTCGGCTCGTTCCTCAACTACCGCCACGAGGTGGGTGACCGGTGGAGATTTTATCTCCCTCTGGTCGGGCTTAAGCCCAATCCGATCAAAGTCGGTTGCGACCCCCAGAGCGGCAATGTGATCTAGCAGCTCGTTTAAGGACGAGACATCCGCCGGATCCATAATCTCAGAGTTTTCGAGGCTGATGTGGAGATGATGTTTGGCGGTTGTGGGGGTCGCCATTGGCTTGATGGCCTGGCGGGCGCCCATGGTAAAACCGCCAAGATGGAGGATCTGCCCCAGACATAGTGCTCCTTTGGAAGTAATATCGTCGTTAAAGACAAGGCGAGCCATCAATCCTTCTATCGACAACACAGAGGAACTCTCAACGAAAGCACCAATGTCGGTGTCAAATCCGGCTGATCTCGTGTATGGGGTCCTTAACTGTGTCTGACGATCGAAGGTAACAGGAGACAAAGGGGAGACGATGTTTACCCAGGTTCGGACCCTCTTGATGGAGGTAAAACCCTACTTCCTGCTTTATTGACTTTTATGAGTATAGGGGTTACAAGAGTTGATCAACCTCAAGATTGTAACGGCTAAACCCTAGATGTCTAGCCTATACGAATTATGATGATCTCTACGGACTAAACCCTCTAGTTTACATAGAGACCAGAGAGGCCCGGGGTCGTACAAAGTCGGTTTACAGAAGAAGGAAACTATACATCCGAACGCCAACCTTGCCATCCATGCAAAGGAGAGTCCTATCCGGACATGGGGGAAGGTCTTATGCCTTGTATCTTCACGGCCCATCAGTCCGGCCCATATCGAACAGCCCGGACACCCGAGGACGCCCTAATCCAGGACTCCCTCAGCGGCCACGACAGCCACCTCCTGCCTACAGGCCGCCGCGGCAGAGCGGGCGTTGGCCGGCCGTGGGGTGGCAGCCACGACGACCACCTCCCGCCTACGGGCCGCGGCGGCAGAGCGGGTGATGGCCCTGGCTTTCGACGGTGGTGTGGCGGCAACGGCAACCGGCAACACCTGCCGACGGGCAGTGGCGGCGGAGCGTGTGGTGGGTGTTCCAGGCACACCCAAGAGGGATGCCACGCACACTACACTACGCCGGGGACTGAGTTGCCGCTGCGATATAGCCTCCTAGCTGGAGCTGTCCTCTGATGACGGCGGAGTGGCTGAGCGACGACGACGGACCGGTGCCGTTGGCGATTGTGGGAGAAGCAGATGAGATAAGCTACAGGGAGGGAGGGAACAATGCGACGCAGGACTCGCTGGCCGTGAGGGTTTATATAGCAGGTCAGTAAGGATTGAGATTTTGGGGGATTTCACCGAGTCGGGCGGGAAGCTTGCGTGGGAACCTGCGAGGTTGCCCGGGAACGGGCTCACCGATCATTCATTGGTGCCACTTCGAGCCACCGTTTGGCCAAAAGAACGCCCCCGCGCGCTGCGTAAGCTTGCGCTGTAAGCCGTCTGCTGCAGCGGGGTGACAAGACGTGCGAGAGGAGGATGAAAGGACATGTACCCATACGGTTAATACAAACAAAACATTTGCAATTTAATTACCTACTATACCACCCTCCTAGTTTATAAGTAGGATTTAACTAATAAAATACGAATGCATGTCACCAAAGATTATATCGTTGGATTCGTATTTGAACATAGTTTCCAGTTATACAATTTTTGTAACATGCATTAACACTTTTTTGTTAAATTTAAGGTTATATACCAGCAAGCGTTTGCCCAGAACACACATGGCTTATTCCATCACAAACAGCTCGGATGGATCAACTGTATGCCACGTATCGCACAAGCAACTCTAATCTGATTCGTGCTTGATGTCTCCGACATCGCTCGCACAATTCATCTTATTTGCCACGTATCACTGTGTCGGCCTCTGCTCGCCGTTAGGCGCCGCAGCACGCTGTGCTCACCATTAGGCACCGTGACGCAACTCTGCTCGTGTCTGTTGGCGCACTCGGCTTGTGGACAGCTTTTCCTTGCGTGTTCAACTGCTATATGCATATATATATATATGGTTGCTCGCCGTTGAGGCGACCGCGGAGCGCTCTGCTTGCGTCCCTCCGCGCGTGGTCTGCCAGCGGTTGGGCATGCGCACGATCACGTCGGGGGCCCCATATGCATGCGGTTGCGGCACGCGCGTTGCCACGCGATGCAGTTACGTGCGACACGATGGACTTACGCGCTACAAATTAGAACTGCCATCGGGGCCTGCCGATATCCTGGCCGTCCGGCTTCCCCTTTAATTCCCGCGGCCATTATAACCTTAGTCTCTTCAACCTTTTGATCGCGCCCCATAACAGAACAAGCACACCCATGATGACACATAGAGAGGGGATGTCTAGCGGCGCTCCAATGCAGTTCGGCGAGCATAGAGTAGAGACCCACGCGAGGGAGACGGATCTCTCGGTGGTGTACACCATCGATCCGGCCGTGGTGGACGACTACATGAACAACGTTGAGCAGTGGCTTGCTCGAGACAAGTACAAGGTGGTCGACATCGACCTCGAGTACACCACCGGTCGTCCCGGCATAGATCAGAAGGTTGCCGTTGCCCAGTTGTGCGTGCGCCATCATGTCCTCATCTACCACTACTTCATGGCCACAGAGCCTTGCGACCCTTTCAACAGGTTTGTCAACAGCACCGACTACAAGTTCACCATGGTGGAAACCACCGACGATGTAAAAGAGCTCATTGTTACGGGCTTGGCCTGCAAGAACCTTGTCCAAATCCGTGACCACTACAGTGTCTGGGGCAGCACGAAGAAGGACTCCCTGGTCGAACTCACCTAGGCCATCATCGACCCCTACTACGAAAAGATGAAGCAGGATGCCCAGAGAACAAGTACCGTATCCTGGCACATGGCCTGGATGCGGCAACTGGATGAACCTCACCTCAGGTTCGCGGCCAAGAGCATGTACACATGCTACGAGATGCACATGCAGATCGTTGACATGAGGAAGTGCCTCGTTACCCAAATCGACAAGCCTGGATCGAGCCACAAGCAGAGCAAGCGTCACAAGAAGTAGATGATGATCAGATGATCGTTTATGCTAGTTAATAATGCATGTAATATATAGTTTACTTTATTGGTGTGTGGAAATGTCATGTGTGTAGTAGCCACCTATGTAATTATGCATGTAAAGTTTACTTTGGTGTGTGCAAATGCCATGGTTGTAGTAGCGACCTATGTAAGTGGATGTTTAATTTGGTTATGCAACCATGTCCTTATAAGTGTGTATATATATGTTGTTGTTCTGTATGCAATCCCATCACACAACACACACGTCTTATTAGCAGCAACTGTCTGTGTTATTATTGGTCTTAGCACACATTTTTTATTACAGACCTGTTTGCCGCGTATCACACACATCTTGTTATATTGAACCATTTCTGTTCTCTTGTCTCAACACAAACAGTTCATCCGAGTGAACCGCATGCCGTATAACACACACACCTTGATCTGGCTGACCGTTTCTTTTGTGTTGCCTAATCACAAACAGTTCATCCGAGTGAACCGTATGCTGTATATCGCACACACCTCCATCTGGCTGCCCGTTTCTTTTGTTCCTCCTCATCGCAAACAGTTAATTGAACTGAACCGTATGCCCTGCATTGCACACGCAACTAAAATCTGAACCGTGTTTGATGCATCCTCCATCGCAAACGTTTTGCACCTTTTTTGCCAATTTTTTTACAGCACCGTTTGCGATTGCATCTCACACAGTTTCGTCGAAGGGTCTCTGATCGTATTGTCGCGTTAGCAGCATCCTGCAGTAGTGGTGGGTGGGTGGGTGTGTGCATGCATGTGTGTGTGAAGCGGAGTCTTCGGTGGTGAAAGTAATTTAAGTGTGTGTGGCTTCGTCGTAGAGAGGTGATGTGTATGGCAGAGGCCACCAACGAGGGGGCGCGAGAGAGAAAAGGCCCATAGAGAGGGACGAGAAGGCGTGTGCGCGTGAGAGGAGTCGACATTGAGACAACATGTTTGTTCGAGAGACACCGAGGAAGACTACTATATATCCATGGTGCATACAGGTGGAAATTAAATGAAGGGATGGTCTTATTGGTTTCAGGGATATAAGGGAAGAGTGAGAGAGAGGGGGGTAGATAGAAGGAGATTGTTAAGTGTGATTGTGTGTTTTACCCATCCAGGCGGAAGTTATGTGATGATGACATGTACCTAGGGTAGGGTCATAGGCCTGACCTAGATGCCCTACCCAAGGATACTGCCCTAGAGACAAAGACATTCAAAGTACAACAGAAGATACCGACTGAAATCATCTTGGAGTGCAACCCAGTCGACCAGCTATTTCACTCGGATACCCCAATTCCACTCGACCAAGATATAGTCACTCGACCGAATGAAGAATCACTCGGAGTACAGAAGGTCTAAAGCCACCCCAGGATTGCAACGGTCACGCGTTCACTCCGTAGTCTTAAAGGTCATTAATAGTCATTATAGCAGGCGTTACCAGTAATGGCCCTGTCTTAACTTACATTGGACCCTTTGTAACTAAGGGCTGGAGGGGTCTGGCACACTCTATATAAGCCACCCCTCCTCTGGCACAAGGGTTCGCACCCCCTATAACTCACACGCATATTCTAGTTGACAAGCCTCCGGGCACCGAGACGTAGGGCTGTTACCTCCTCCGAGAGGGGCCTGAACTCGTAAACTCGTGTGTACAACCTTGCCGTAGCTAGGGCCTTGCCTCCTCCTACGTACCCCCTATTCTTACTGTCAGACTTACTCCCACGACAGTTGGCGCCCAAAGTGGGGCAGGCGTCTTAGCGACTTTCGGCGAGGTTGCGATTTTTCCGATCTTCATCAACATGTTTTCCGACGGTGGTTTGGCTTTGGGCCAAGAGATCCGTCTCGGTGCGCTCGTTTTCATCACTAACGACACCGCCTAGCTCCAACAAGCCCCCCTCGACGTCGAGACGCTCCCCATCCATGGGGCGACGCACTTCCGCGCATGCCCTCGCGGCGTCCTCCTGCGGCAGGCGTCGACCCAATATCGGTCGGTTCCCGCGGCATCCCCTCTCCCCGCTGTACGCCACCGCAAGCGATCCGGTCGGTCGCGACTTCAGCGGTGGGTGAAGCATGCGGTGGCTCGCCAGTCGGCCACCCCGCAAGTTGCGGTTATCGAGCCCGACGAATCTCTCTACGGGCCATTCGACCTGTCGACTAGTTCCGCCGACACTCCTTCCGAGTGCGGAAGCAGCGACCCTGCGGCGGAAGTCCTCATGGTCGACTCGCCTCGCAGTCCGCCTGGGTTCCGTCGCGGCGGCGGTGGTGATGGCAGCGGCGGTCCATCGCATGGTCATGATGAATATCATCCGCAAGCCCTCACTTCGGAGTAGAGGGAAGAACTACATCATCGCAACATGGAGGCGCTCCATACCCCCATCATAGGGGAAACTTCTGAGGCCCGGGCCTTGGAAGTTGCGCTCCTGGCTACCTTAGCTGAGCGCGCACGTCTGGAAAATCTCCAACATTCACTCGATGAACGCGCCTGTCGGCAAATTCCTTAATCCAGTCGACGGCCTCGACAACTGTTTCTTCCTGAACCTCAGGTATATCGCACTCCAGTCCAAAATCTTGCAGCTGCAGCCCGTATAGCAGAGTCAATTCAGCCGTCCCGATCAGAAGCTGGTAGAGGTTTGCTGCAGATCCGAGCACTGCTCCGAGCAGCGGGTGAACAAAACTCGGCTGTTTGTCAGTCACGCAACAGAACCCATAACAGATCTGTGGTTGCATACACATTCCAGTTGGCACATAGTCCAAGATCGCCTCCACGGCATGAAGATCGTGGTCACCGCCAGGACCAGTACCCGGGGAGAGGCCACGAGCAGTATGATCATTGATATGCCCATGATGACCGTCGTCGAGTGCCTTTGCCCCCTCCGAGGGGCGGGTCGTACACGCCCCGGCGGTATGATGACAGGCGTCCGTATGGTGATGAGCGGAGGGCTCCAGTCGACCCAAGAGAGCCTAGGTTCAATGCGAGATTGCTCCGTGTACAAGGTTTGCTCGACAGGGGCCGGGCACACAGAGAAGGACAAGACAGAGATCGTCCGACTGGAAGCAAAGCATTTGTTTCTGGTCCGAAATATTTCAGTAGAGCCATCTGAGCTGCTGAGATCCCTCCTAACTTCCAGTTGGCGACAGGTGTGAGTAAGTTCAACGGTGAGTCAAAGCCCGAGACATGGCTGGAAGATTACCGAGTGGCAGTGCAGATTGGTGGAGGCAATGATGATGTAGCCATGAAGCACCTCCCCCTAATGCTTGAGGGATCCGCTAGAGCCTGGCTGAATCAGTTGGCCCCTGGAAGTATCTTCTGTTGGGAGGAGTTGGCCTAAGTGTTTATCAAAACATTCAAGGGCACCTGCAAGCGACCTGCTAGGCTGATTGAGTTGCGGCACTGTGTTCAGAAGCAGAATGAGACTTTGAGAGACTTCATCCAGAGATGGACTACCCTTCATCATACTGTAGAAAATGTGTCAGAGCACGAGGCAGTTTGTGCCTTCAAAGAGGGCGTCCGATACAGAGAGCTCAACCTCAAATTCGGTCGATCCGGAGACATGTCTCTGGACCGAATGATGGAAATAGCCACTCGGTGCTCCAATGGCGAATAGGAGGACCGACTCCGCAGTGGTAAGGGAAAGCCAGTCGCCCAGGACACCGGAGGTGGAAATTCAGGTCAGAAGCAAAAATGCAAAGCTGAAGTTCCAGGCCCTGCCGAGGTCGCAGTTTTGAATCAAGGGAAGTTCAAAGGAAAATCTAAGGGGCCGTGGGTGCCCAAAAAGGAGAAGGATCAGGCCGGTAACAACGTCCTTGATTTGGCATGTCACATACACACGAAAAAAAGATGAAGAGGGTAACTTGATTCTACCCAAGCATACCACTAGACAGTGTCGGCTCCTGATTCAGTAGTTCAGAGAGGGCAGCCCCCAGAGAAGGACTCTGATAAGGAAGAAGAGAAACAAGAAGATGATGGTTACCCCAATGTCAATGCTACTTTGGTGATTTTTGCTGACATCGAGAGCAAAAGTCGACTGAAAGTTATCAACAGAGAAGTGAACATGGTTGCTCCGGCAACTACAACGTATTTGAAGTGGTCAAAAACTCCCATTACATTCGACCAGTCCGATCACCCAGCGCACGTTGCTACCCCCGGGCGGCAAGCGTTGGTGGTCGACCCAGTCGTTTGGGGCACCCGACTGACCAAGGTTCTAATGGATGGGGGCAGTGGTTTGCACATTCTGTATGCTGAGACCCTTCGAGGGAAGGGCATTCCGATGTCCACGTTCAGCGAGAGCAACATGCGATTCCATGGAGTCATCCTAGGAAGATTCACTCGGTCAGATTACTCTTGATGTGGTTTTCGGTGATTCAAAGAATTACCGCAGGGAAAAGTTAACGTTTGAGGTGGTGGATTTTCATAGTGCCTACCATGCTATTTTGGCCAAGCCCGCATATGCTCGTTTCATGGCTCGGCCATGCTACGTATACCTCAAGTTGAAGATGCATGGACCCAGAGGTGTGATCATAGTCACAGGGAATCGACAGAAGGCAGAGGAATGCCTCCAGAAGGGCTCCAAGATTGCTGATGAACAGATGGCAGTGGTGGAGTTCTAAGAGTACCAGAAAAATGCCCACCCAAGTGATTTGTTGCAAGCTAAGAAGCCCGCTTCAGAATCAGTATTCCAGTCGGCCAGAGAAACAAAGCCCGTAAAAATTCACCCAAAGGATCCCTTTGCTGCTCCGACTCACATTTCAACAACACTCGACAGCAAATAGGAAGAAGCACTCATCCAGTTCCTCCGTCAGAACTGGGACATCTTTTCATGGAAGCCATCTGACATGCCAGGTGTACCCATGGGACTGGCTAAGCACCATTTGCGTGCTGAACCAAAAGCAAAACCTGTTAAGGAATATCTCCGTTGGTCCCCCATGGAGAAGAGGAAGGCAATTGGCGAAGATGTGGCTCGGCTTCTGGCAGCTGAGTTCATCCGCGAGATATACCACTCTGAGTGGCTCGCCAATGTCGTCATGGTCCCTATGAAAGATGATTCACTCTGTATGTGTATCGACTTCAAGCACATCAATCTGGCCTGCCCAAAAGATCACTTCCCTCTCCCCCGTATCAACCAGATTGTCGACTCAACTGCGGGGTGTGAGCATTTGTCCTTTCTGGACGCATATTCTGGGTATCATCAGATCCGACTGTATGGACCCGATGAGATAAAAATGGCCTTCATCACCCCATTTGGGTGCTTTTGTTACATCACCATGCCTTTCGGCCTCAAGAATGTTGGAGCCACGTTCATGCGCATGATTCAGAAGTGCCCGCTCACTCAAATCAGTCTGAACGTGGAAGCTTACATGGATGATATCATTATCAAGTCACGTAAAGGTTCCGACCTGCTGACTGACCTTGCTGAGACATTTGCCAATATAAGGAGATACGATATCAAGCTCAATCCGTCAAAGTGCACATTCGGAGTCCCAGGAGGAAAGTTACTTGGTTTTCTCGTTTCCGAACGAGGGATCGATGCAAACCCGAAAAATATTGGAGCAATTCTCCGAATGAAACGCCCGGTGCATGCGGATGATGTTTAGAAGCTTACTGGTTGTTTGGCTGCATTGAGTCGATTCATCTCCCGTCTCGGTGAAAAGGCATTGCCTCTTTACCGACTGATGAAAAAGTCTGATAAGTTCGGGTGGACTGCTGAAGCTGAAGCAGCATTTGTAGAGCTCAAAGCCCTGCTTTCCACCCAGCCGGTGCTAGCTGCTCCAATCAGCAAAGAGCCTCTATTGTTGTATATCGCAGCCACTGGACAAGTTGTCAGCACAGTGCTCACAGTCGAGCGGGAAGAATAAGGAAAAGCCTACAAAGTTCAACGCCCATTGTACTATATTTTGAAGTGTTGACTCCGTCCAAGCAAAGGTATCCGCATTACCAGAAGCTTGTTTACGGGATTTATTTGACCACGAAGAAAGTTGCACACTACTTCGCAGACCACTCGGTTTCAGTCATTAGCGACACTCCACTATCAGAAATTCTGAACAATCGAGATGCAACCGGTCGAGTGGCCAAGTGGGCGATTGAACTCCTTCCTTTGGATTTCAAGTTCGAAGCAAAGAAAGCAATCAAGTCTCATGCAATAGCAGATTTCCTGGCCAAGTGGATTGAACAGCAGCAACCGACTCAGGTTCACTCAGAATATTGGACTACGTTTTTTGATGGGTCAAAGATGTTGAATGGTTCTGGTGCTGGAGTGGTCCTGGTATCCCCGATTGGTGACAAGCTCAGTTATGTCCTCTAAATTCACTTCGACTCCTCAAACAATGAAGCTGAGTATGAAGCACTTCTATATGGGTTGCATATGGCCATCTCACTCGGCGTCCGTCGCCTGATGGTCTACGACGACTCAGATTTGGTGGTCAATCAGGTAATGAAGGAACGGTATATTAGGAGCCCTGCCATGACTGGTTACTACAATGCAGTGAGAAAATTGGAGAAGAAGTTTGAAGGGTTGGAACTCCATCACATACCTCGACTCAAGAATGAAGCAGCTGATGATCTGGAGAATATAGGTTCCAGTCGGAAGCCTATTCCTAGTAATGAGTTCTTGGAACATCTCCATACCCCATCAGTTCAAGAAGATCCTTTCACAGAGGAGCCCCCGCAACTGATAAGTTCAACCAATCCGACTGAGATTGAAGTTCCAGCAGTAGTTGACTTGATCATGGAGGTTTTAGTGATCATTTTCGACTAGACAGTGCCATATATTGCATATCTGCGCAGGCAGGAGCTGCCAGAGGATGAAGATGAGGCCCGCCAGATCATCTGCAGATCCAAAGCCTTCACGGTGATAAGTGGACAGCTTTACAGAGAAAGTGTTACCGGAGTCGCTCAGCGTTGCATCTCTCCAGAAGAAGGTGGACTGATCTTGAATGAGATCCACTCGGGCACCTGTGGTCCCCACGCGTCATCTCGGACCATCGTGACCAAAGCATACCGAGCAGGATTCTACTGGCCACGAGCGAATGAGATGGCTAAAGATATAGTCAACAAGTGCGAAGGCTGCCAGTTTTACTAAAACATGTCTCACAAGCCTGCGTCGGCCTTGAAGACTATTCCACTCGTCTGGCCATGTGCGGTTTGGGGGTTGGACATGTCGTTGGACCTTTCAAGACTGGCAGAAGCGGCTTCACTCATTTGCTCATAGCAGTCGACAAGCTCACCAAGTGGATCGAGGCCAAGCCTATCAAGAATCTTGATTCAAGCACTGCCATTAGTTTCATCAAAGAGCTGATATTCTGATATGGAGTCCCTCACAGCATTATCACAAATAATGGCTCCAACTTTGATTCTGATGAGTTTAGAGCATTCTACGCTTCCCAAGGCACTCGGGCCGATTATGCATCCGTTGCGCACCCGTAGTCAAATGAACAGGCTGAGAGAGGAAATGGCTTGATCCTACAAGGGTTGAAACCTCGATTGATGCGCGACCTCAAGCATGCATCTGGAGCTTGGGTGACTGAGTTGCCATCTGTCTTGTGGGGATTGAGAACGACTCCTAATCGGTCGACTGATCTGTAGCGACCCGACCTCAGACGGTCAAGTCTCTGTGTTTCTGTGCCATCCCTGGATCAGTATGCTGGCACACACAGTACATCAATGTATATATCAAAGTGCAATCACATGTATAAATAACGTAAAACTGATATATACCTCATAAGTCACAGCGGAAACAAATAGTCGGGTGTGGAGTCCCATCAACGCCATCGGCAGGTTGAGTGTAGACCGTAACCCTGTACCGTACTCTTACTCGTTGGAAGAAAGTATCTGCAACATGATACGTTGCAGCCGTGTAGGTCAGTACATTGAATGTACCGGCAAGATCACAACATGAGAAAACAGATGATAAAACTATACTATATGCAATATGGCTTTGTGGCTCTGTATCTAAGTTTTGTTTTGCATAAAAGCTGGTTTTATTTTCCCTACATCAAAGAAATTCAGGAGTCTATACTACGGAGTTTCCTATCATGACATGGTTCCGCCAACCGATGTCTCATGGCCCAAATCATCATAAGTTGCCCACAATTATGTTATCAGTCCGGTGTTGAGAGTTCCGAGATAAATCCAAGTCCAGAGGCTCAAATTGTCCGTAACCGGGGACACGGCTAATCGATTAGGTTTAAACCCTCTGCAGAGGTTTGTACACTTTACCCGCAAGATTCGATCCCTCTTTTTACGTTCTCGCACTTCAGGGTGTTTGAGAACAAGATGACCGAAACATGGTCTTCCAAAGAGTTCCTCTGATCACTGTCCGGAGCTCATCCAATCCTACCGTAGTTCTACATCTGCTAGCACCGTCCCAGCCAGAGTCACAACTAAGGTCAACCAAGCCAGAGCCATAGTGACTTGCGGTTGCACAGGTAAGCTTCCGGGCATGAAGTATTCTTCTGTCTCTTTGAGTTTGGGTGAAGCTTTCCGCAAGATGTCATGGCGCTTCTCCATGCATCCCAGCCATCCACTGGTTTCTCCAGGGTGCCCGTCAACCGTCCTTCACCCAGTAGTGTGTATTGAATTCTTGTCTCGAGTCTTGAAGTCTTGAGGCCTTGAAGATGCAGTCCTCGCATATGCCATCATGGAGTTGTTGTCATTGACGTAGAGTCCTCCTTCTTCACACCACTCTCGTGCACTCATACCAAACCCCGTCTACCATAGCGTAGCATTAAAATAAATAACGTCCCGGGCTTGGTAATAGGGTGATGGGTTCCTACCTCATGCATACTACTCAACTACAAGAATTCAATATCACTACTGGAGGGTTGTTGCAAAGATGCCACTAAATGCAGTAAAAACATAGGTATGAAAGCATGGTCAAAGTGAACTTGCCTGGTATTACTTGATGAAGATAATAACGCTCTCAGAATCTTTGATAAACTATTCGTCACTCCGAGAAAATCTATATAGTCAAACATTATACTCACATAAGGAATAATTCTAGCAAACAATACTAGCAATCAAAATAACAATCAAAAAGTCATAAATAAAACAATAATGAAGTCAAAGAAAACCAAATAGAATTACAAAGAAGACTTCACGAAAACAAGGGAGAAACCAATAATAACAGACAATACTCTCGTAGCAACACCAAATTACTCTAATAATTTTTTCTACAACAAAGAAAATATAATTCTAATGAAACAACAGAAAACAATTTACTAAAGCATTTACTAGCAAAAAGAACTAGTATAATAAAAACTATTATAACTATCTAGTTAACACTAGAACAACTATAACAACTAGAAAACACTAAGACAATAGTAAACAATACCAAAATAATTTATGAAAACTTATTTACTCCTAATAACAGAACCAATAACAACATATATTGAAGCGGCAAAAAGAGATACATTAAAACTAGTAAAACTATTTTTATCAACTATCACTATGAACTAAACAAACAAATACTAAAACAGTAGCTAAACACTAATAAATAACTACAAAAATTTATCTACTGTAGTCTAACAGAAACATATGACAACATGTAAAAATCTACAAAAAGAATTAACTAAAAATAATTAAAAACACTAATTATATGACTAAAACAACTACATAAGCAAAACAGTACTGTTTTTGCAACAAACCTAACTTAAAATAAACTAAAAATAAATAACTATATCCTACTGGATAGACAAAACCATAATAAAACAGTAGCAAAAAGAATCAATCAAAAATATTTTATAAAACTCAAACTAGAGCCAAAACAGTGATTGAAACATATTTGAAATAATTCAAATTAAACTACTCAAATTTCCAAACTAAGTACGTAAACAAAAACTTCAACAAATTTGTGACACAATGCAAAAAGAATCACTCAAATTGAATCTAAAACATAAAAGTTATAAGCAATCTAAAATTGAAACTATTTCTGTTTTTAAAACAGACACGAAAATAAACTAAAAAAAACAAACGGGCAGGTACTACGCATCGGGCTGCTATTGGGCCTAAGCAATGGGCGATCTGAACTAAACAACGCTCGGTCGTAACTTAACGAAACCGTGACTGTGCGGCTAAAGCAGAAAACCGGAGGAGGCCCGGTTCGATCTGAACCAATCTAAACCGTAAATAAAACCGCATAAAAACCGATCTAATACATAAAACCTAACTATTCGTTTGCATCTAATCTAGGCCGTATAATGAAGATCTAACGGCGGGGAGAGTCGTCGGAGCTTACAGCGGTGGTGGTCGCCGGCGATGCGGCTCAGACGTCGTCGGTGGCGGCGCTCTGGTCGTCGGAGAGCTCCGGCGAGGGCACGGGCGGACGATGCGTT
>NC_057811.1:363241031-363247869 GCF_018294505.1 Triticum aestivum | reverse complement strand
GAGGTGGTCGTAGTGGAGAGCTAGCAGCAGCAATGGCGGGCGGCGGATCTCGGGCTCCGGCGAGAAATGGCGGCGAGCGGAGAGGGGTTCGGGGGTCGGGAAGGGGCGGAACGGGGTGAGGGGAGGGGTATTTATAGGGGCGGGGTCGACTTGGAGGAGGGGGAAGATCGGGGAGAGGATCCCGAGGATCGTGGGATTCGGCGGTGGCGGCGGCGCGGTTTGGCGTGGAGAGGAAGAAGAAGCAGCGGGCGAGGGCGATCGGGCAGTGGGGCCCAGCGGTCAGTGGCACTAGGGCGAGAGAGAGAGGAGCGGGCGACCGAAGGAGAGGGGCTTCGGGCGACGGTGCTGGCTGGGCCGCGGCTCGAGTGGCTGGCTGGCTGGGGCGGCTGGCTCCTGGGCCGCCTGGCCTGGCTAGCGCTAGTTTTTTTTAACACACAAACAAAAGTAAAAAGAACCAAAATAATAAAAACTATATATAGGCATAATATATATAAAAATGTTCAGAAAAACATTTCCTAAAACATGAACTATTTATATAGTTCAAATAAAATCCACAAAAAATCAAATAAAGCAAACAGTGCTACTGTTGCATTAAAATCCAACAAAAATCATTTTTTAAATACCAAAATTATTTTCTCCTAATTTTCCATTCAAGGGAATCATTTTACCCTTATTTCCATTTATTTATTTTTAGGAGGAAAATAATTTGAATAAAATCCAAATAATTCCAAATTTGAAAGGGAGTTTCAAAATACTTTCAAATGACTTTCAACTTGATTCTTTTTAACTTCCAACTCATATTTCATATAATTGAAGAAGTCATTTTATCTTCTCTCCTGAAAATCATTGAGTTGCATAAAGTTTCCGAATTTGAAATATTTCCAAATGGAATTCAAATCTTTTCAAAACTTTTTTTTTCATTTATTTAAATGGAAGAAATCATATCATCTTCACTCTAGGGTTTTGTGATGAAATAATTTGAATTCATGGAGATCATAAATGCAAGGGTGAAAGTTTGGGAAAGTCATTTCATTCCCTCTCATTGAACTTTCAAAATTTTCAAATTTCACTCAATTTCACACAATCAGTCACACAACAATCAAACAAACAAGCATAAATATTTATTTAATATAACATTCCAAAATTTAGAATTTTGGGATGTTACAAACCTACCACACTTAAAATGAATCTCGTCCTCGAGATTCGAAGAGGCTAGCAAGAAAGGTTAGGGTTTGGGGGTCTTCTAGCAAATCCTTCGACCAGAGAGGTCTGGGGTGCTACCACACTTAAAAGCAAGGCTATGGTTCTGACAAAATTCATGTACTCCATCCTTTGGGTTGATGGTGTCGGTCTTCTCATATTCTTCAGGATAACTCTTTCAGTGGTGCTCTTCCGGTCGGGGCATGATTTTCTCAAAATCTCGTGTCCTCTCAATCCTGATGAGGTTCTTCCGAAGAGTGGATCTTCATATCTGACATGTCTGTCGTCAATACTAAGAAACTATCGGAACCTCCTGGCGGTCAACAATTTATGGCTTCTCCTGCAGGAAAATGGCCGGGGTTGAATCTCACCGTATATCCTACGATTGGCAACGGTTGCCTGTAAAGGGTTCCATCGTCCTACCATTCTATGGTTTTATGGCTTATCGCGCCGACACTCTTCTAAGGTTTTCAAGTCTCTCTGATTTTCCATCAACATATGATAGTTCATGATAGAAGTCTCTGGTATGGGGGCCAATCCATCCCGTACTTGAACCATTACTACATACGCAGACAGTGAATCACGTAGTCTAACACTTGGGCATCCTCACAAGCATTGCAGAATTTCTCTTGTCAACGAACTTAGTTCGATAATTCCATTGATTCTGCAAGCTGAATGAAACATCTATCGTTCTTCACAACTCTTGGGTTTTCGTAACCTCCTAAGGAAATGTCTGCTGATGGAATCATAGCTTCTTCCAATTTTCTTCCTTCATCAAAGTTATGTCTGTTCCTTTTCAAACCCTGGGCCTGTGGGTTATGGCCCACTTCAACACTTGTACAACTCATCCTTGGAGTTACAATTGTTCCATATTCCAACATTACACCTCCTTAAATTCCAATATTGCTTCATTCCTTCATATTCTTGGGGTAACCAACATATCGAAACAAAACTCATACCTATTTTGTCCAAACTTCACTCCCTGAAATATCATTATCCTTTCCATGGGTCAAGTGTTCTTCACAGGGTACTACCACCCTTAAATGAAATTCACAAATCCATCCATAGACCATATTTCTCATATCCTCGAAACTGGTCCAAAATCTTTGTTCATAGGGTAAAAACTCACATAATACAACATATGAAATCATAACACATTAAGTTTATTGATTTCATGAATTCATTACAATCTCTGAGCACCCATTACATAACTCAACTCATCGAACTTATGAAAATAGGATTGCTTTCTACCACTCTTATTATCCATATCAAAATCTCAACTACTCAGCTCCAGCTTTCTTCTGATTTGAACATTCCCTAGCAAAATGTCCTGCTTCCTTGCAGCGAAAACAAATGACTTCCGACATGTCTCGGGGCTTCTTTGTGATTATGTAGGCTCCTTGGATTCTTGGCTTCTTTTCTGGACATTGACTAGCGTAATGACCTAAATCCTTGCACCTGTAACAAATGATATGACCCAGGTCCTTCTTTGCAGAAGTTGGGTTGTTCTGGGGTTGCCTTCGTTTTCTCTTCCTGGATTTCTCTGTAATGATCAGAGCTTCTATTTCCTGAGGCTCAAACTTCATTTCTGCTGTCGGGATGTCTCCCAGATACCCTTGGCTTTGCTTCGTGCAATACAGTGAAAAATGTCCTTCTTTCCCACATGAATAGCAGGCATTGGAGTAAAATCTGTTTAGGCCTTCTCCATTAGGGTCGTCAACATCTTCCTTCATCACAGGTTCTTTCAAACTTTCCCTGAGGGCTTCTTTCATTGCTTTCTTCTGCTGCTTGGTAATTTCTTGTACCTTGGGGTAAATATGACACTGACCAGGGTAGTGTGTAGTTCCTTCACACAGGAAACAAGTAACTTGCCCAGTCGGGCACTCTTCGGTTGGGTGATTCTCCTCACAATGAGGGCATCCATCCTTGTGTTCCTCCTGGGTGTGTCCTATTTCTCCGCAAATCTTGCAAGCACAAGGTTTCTTCTTCGGGTTATCATCGTTCTTCCGAATGAGACGGGATCTTAACAGAGTCTTCTTGAATTCCTCCCAAATTCTTGCTCCATTACATCCCTGTATGGCATGATGCATTTTCCACCAGGTTGCAGCACTTTCTATAAAGTACCGAAGAGCATATTGAACCTCATACTTCCTTGCAATCAAATTTTTTCCTGAAGTGATCCTCCATGTTTTGAATCCATAGCTCTGCCTCCAACTGAATCATCGGTCCAGAGAATACCAGTCCATCTTCCTTCCTCATCTATTGGGTCCAAGGGCTTTGGGGTGAGATAAGAGAGATAGAGATAGATACACACAACACAAACAATAATTTTGAAAATGGATTTTATTTGTGGTTGTCGAGAAACATCACACAACTGACAGCTCACAAATCGTTGCATCTAACGTAAGTATATAACAGGGATTTGGTCTTCTAAAGGTCAAATAATTCTTCAGATTCTCCAAATTCTTCAAGTCTTCGCAGTCTTCAACTGGTGTAGCTTCTTTCTTCGAAATGTATCATGAAATCTTCTTTACTCTGAAGAGGTCATCGGTTGTCCGATATCTTATCCTTCTTGGAGCGGCTTCAGTTGATCCTCCGTGTGGTCAAAAGGGAAAGGGTATATTATAACTATTTGAGGTAAGTGAAGATATTTGTTAAAATCAGAAAAGATGAGAAGTAATGGATTCTTTTGAAAATAAAGTTTTAGAGATTTCCTATCCTAGGGGCTTTCCGATTTCTAGGGTCACGTCCTACAGTCAACATGTGCTCTGATACCATATCTGTAGCGACCCGACCTCAGACGGTCAAGTCTCTGTGTTTCTGTGCCATCCCTGGATCAGTATGCTGGCACACACAGTACATCAATGTATATATCAAAGTGCAATCACATGTATAAATAACGTAAAACTGATATATACCTCATAAGTCACAGCGGAAACAAATAGTCGGGTGTGGAGTCCCATCAACGCCATCGGCAGGTTGAGTGTAGACCGTAACCCTGTACCGTACTCTTACTCGTTGGAAGAAAGTATCTGCAACATGATACGTTGCAGCCGTGTAGGTCAGTACATTGAATGTACCGGCAAGATCACAACATGAGAAAACACGTGATAAAACTATACTATATGCAATATGGCTTTGTGGCTCTGTGTCTGAGTTTTGTTTTGCATAAAAGCTGGTTTTATTTTCCCTACATCAAAGAAATTCAGGAGTCTATACTACGGAGTTTCCTATCATGACATGGTTCCGCCAACCGATGTCTCATGGCCCAAATCATCATAAGTTGCCCACAATTATGTTATCAGTCCGGTGTTGAGAGTTCCGAGATAGATCCAAGTCCAGAGGCTCAAATTGTCCGTAACCGGGGACACGGCTAATCGATTAGGTTTTAAACCCTCTGCAGAGGTTTGTACACTTTACCCGCAAGATTCGATCCCTCTTTTTACGTTCTCGCACTTCAGGGTGTTTGAGAACAAGATGACCGAAACATGGTCTTCCAAAGAGTTCCTCTGACCACTGTCCGGTGCTCATCCAATCCTACCGTAGTTCTACATCTGCTAGCACCGTCCCAGCCAGAGTCACAACTAAGGTCAACCAAGCCAGAGCCCATAGTGACTTGCGGTTGCACAGGTAAGCTTCCGGGCATGAAGTATTCTTCCGTCTCTTTGAGTCTGGGTGAAGCTTTCCGCAAGATGTCATGGCGCTTCTCCATGCATCCCGGCCATCCACTGGTTTCTCCAGGGTGCCCGTCAACCGTCCTTCACCCAGTAGTGTGTATTGAATTCTTGTCTCGAGTCTTGAAGTCTTGAGGCCTTGAAGATGCAGTCCTTGCATATGCCATCATGGAGTTGTCGTCATTGACGTAGAGTCCTCCTTCACACCACTCTCGTGCACTCATACCAAACCCCGTCTACTATAGCGTAGCATTAAAATAAATAACGTCCCGGGCTTGGTAACAGGGTGATGGGTTCCTACCTCATGCATACTACTCAACTACAAGAATTCAATATCACTACTGGAGGGTTGTTGCAAAGATGCCACTAAATGCAGTAAAAACATAGGTATGAAAGCATGGTCAAAGTGAACTTGCCTGGTATTACTTGATGAAGATAATAACGCTCTCAGAATCTTTGATAAACTATTCGTCACTCCGAGAAAATCTATATAGTCAAACATTATACTCACATAAGGAATAATTCTAGCAAACAATACTAGCAATCAAAATAACAATCAAAAAGTCATAAATAAAACAATAATGAAGTCAAAGAAAACCAAATAGAATTACAAAGAAGACTTCACGAAAACAAGGGAGAAACCAACTCACACAATAACAGACAATACTCTCGTAGCAACACCAAATTACTCTAATAATTTTTTCTACAACAAAGAAAATATAATTCTAATGAAACAACAGAAAACAATTTACTAAAGCATTTACTAGCAAAAAGAACTAGTATAATAAAAACTATTATAACTATCTAGTTAACACTAGAACAACTATAACAACTAGAAAACACTAAGACAATAGTAAACAATACCAAAATAATTTATGAAAACTTATTTACTCCTAATAACAGAACCAATAACAACATATATTGAAGCGGCAAAAAGAGATACATTAAAACTAGTAAAACTATTTTTATCAACTATCACTATGAACTAAACAAACAAATACTAAAACAGTAGCTAAACACTAATAAATAACTACAAAAATTTATCTACTATAGTCTAACAGAAACATATGACAACATGTAAAAATCTACAAAAATAATTAACTAAAAATAATTAAAAACACTAATTATATGACTAAAACAACTACATAAGCAAAACAGTACTGTTTTTACAACAAACCTAACTTAAAATAAACTAAAAATAAATAACTATATCCTACTGGATAGACAAAACCATAATAAAACAGTAGCAAAAAGAATCAATCAAAAATATTTTATAAAACTCAAACTAGAGCCAAAACAGTGTTTGAAACATATTTCAAATAATTCAAATTTAAACTACTCAAATTTGCAAACTAAGTACGTAAACAAAAACTTCAACAAATTTGTGACACAATGCAAAAAGAATCACTCAAATCGAATCTAAAACATAAAAGTTATAAGCAATCTAAAATTGAAACTATTTCTGTTTTTAAAACAGACACGAAAATAAACTAAAAAAAACAAACGGGCAGGTACTACGCGTCGGGCTGCTATTGGGCCTAAGCAATGGGCGATCTGAACTAAACAACGCTCGATCGTAACTTAACGAAACCGTGACTGTGCGGCTAAAGCAGAAAACCGGAGGAGGCCCGGTTCGATCTGAACCAATCTAAACCGTAAATAAAACCGCATAAAAACCGATCTAATACATAAAACCTAACTATTTGTTTGCATCTAATCTAGGCCGTATAATGAAGATCTAACGGCGGGGAGAGTCGTCGGAGCTTACAGCGGTGGTGGTCGCCGGCGATGCGGCTCGGACGTCGTCGGTGGCGGCGCTCTGGTCGTCGGAGAGCTCCGGTGAGGGCACGGGCGGACGAGGCGTTCGACGGCGAGTCCAGCGGTGGTTGAGGCGGCGTCGTAGGTTGACGGAGGAGGTCGGCGGCGAGGTCGAGGTGGCGGTGGCGTTCGGGCGTCGGCGGTGG
>NC_057811.1:363239458-363241021 GCF_018294505.1 Triticum aestivum | reverse complement strand
GTTTTGTTTTGCATAAAAGCTGGTTTTATTTTCCCTACATCAAAGAAATTCAGGAGTCTATACTACGGAGTTTCCTATCATGACATGGTTCCGCCAACCGATGTCTCATGGCCCAAATCATCATAAGTTGCCCACAATTATGTTATCAGTCCGGTGTTGAGAGTTCCGAGATAAATCCAAGTCCAGAGGCTCAAATTGTCCGTAACCGGGGACACGGCTAATCGATTAGGTTTAAACCCTCTGCAGAGGTTTGTACACTTTACCCGCAAGATTCGATCCCTCTTTTTACGTTCTCGCACTTCAGGGTGTTTGAGAACAAGATGACCGAAACATGGTCTTCCAAAGAGTTCCTCTGACCACTGTCCGGTGCTCATCCAATCCTACCGTAGTTCTACATCTGCTAGCACCGTCCCAGCCAGAGTCACAACTAAGGTCAACCAAGCCAGAGCCCATAGTGACTTGCGGTTGCACAGGTAAGCTTCCGGGCATGAAGTATTCTTCTGTCTCTTTGAGTTTGGGTGAAGCTTTCCGCAAGATGTCATGGCGCTTCTCCATGCATCCCGGCCATCCACTGTTTTCTCCAGGGTGCCCGTCAACCGTCCTTCACCCAGTAGTGTGTATTGAATTCTTGTCTCGAGTCTTGAAGTCTTGAGGCCTTGAAGATGCAGTCCTCGCATATGCCATCATGGAGTTGTTGTCATTGACGTAGAGTCCTCCTTCTTCACACCACTCTCGTGCACTCATACCAAACCCCGTCTACCATAGCGTAGCATTAAAATAAATAACGTCCCGGGCTTGGTAATAGGGTGATGGGTTCCTACCTCATGCATACTACTCAACTACAAGAATTCAATATCACTACTGGAGGGTTGTTGCAAAGATGCCACTAAATGCAGTAAAAACATAGGTATGAAAGCATGGTCAAAGTGAACTTGCCTGGTATTACTTGATGAAGATAATAACGCTCTCAGAATCTTTGATAAACTATTCGTCACTCCGAGAAAATCTATATAGTCAAACATTATACTCACATAAGGAATAATTCTAGCAAACAATACTAGCAATCAAAATAACAATCAAAAAGTCATAAATAAAACAATAATGAAGTCAAAGAAAACCAAATAGAATTACAAAGAAGACTTCACGAAAACAAGGGAGAAACCAATAATAACAGACAATACTCTCGTAGCAACACCAAATTACTCTAATAATTTTTTCTACAACAAAGAAAATATAATTCTAATGAAACAACAGAAAACAATTTACTAAAGCATTTACTAGCAAAAAGAACTAGTATAATAAAAACTATTATAACTATCTAGTTAACACTAGAACAACTATAACAACTAGAAAACACTAAGACAATAGTAAACAATACCAAAATAATTTATGAAAACTTATTTACTCCTAATAACAGAACCAATAACAACATATATTGAAGCGGCAAAAAGAGATACATTAAAACTAGTAAAACTATTTTTATCAACTATCACTATGAACTAAACAAACAAATACTAAAACAGTAGCTAAACACTAATAAATAACTACAAAAATTTATCTACT
>NC_057811.1:363221463-363239448 GCF_018294505.1 Triticum aestivum | reverse complement strand
GGCGGCGGAGCTCGGGCTCCGGCAAGAAATGGCGGCGAGCGGAGAGGGGTTCGGGGGTCGGGAAGGGGCGGAACGGGGTGAGGGGAGGGGTATTTATAGGGGCGGGGTCGACTTGGAGGAGGGGGAAGATCGGGGAGAGGATCCCGAGGATCGCGGGATTCGGCGGTGGCGGCGGCGCGGTTTGGCGTGGAGAGGAAGAAGAAGCAGCGGGCGAGGGCGATCGGGCAGTGGGGCCCAGCGGTCAGTGGCACAAGGGCGAGAGAGAGAGGAGCGGGCGACCGAAGGAGAGGGGCTTCGGGCGACGGTGCTGGCTGGGCCGCGGCTCGAGTGGCTGGCTGGCTGGGGCGGCTGGCTCCTGGGCCGCCTGGCCTGGCTAGCGCTAGTTTTTTTTAACACACAAACAAAAGTAAAAAAGAACCAAAATAATAAAAACTATATATAGGCATAATATATATAAAAATGTTCAGAAAAACATTTCCTAAAACATGAACTATTTATATAGTTCAAATAAAATCCACAAAAAATCAAATAAAGCAAACAGTGCTACTGTTGCATTAAAATCCAACAAAATCATTTTTAAAATACCAAAATTATTTTCTCCTAATTTTCCATTGAAGGGAATCATTTTACCCTTATTTCCGTTTATTTATTTTTAGGAGGAAAATAATTTGAATGAAATCCAAATAATTCCAAATTTGAAAGGGAGTTTCAAAATACTTTCAAATGACTTTCAATTTGATTCTTTTTAACTTCCAACTCATATTTCATATAATTGAAGAAGTGATTTTATCTTCTCTCCTGAAAATCATTGAGTTGCATAAAGTTTCCGAATTTGAAATATTTCCAAATGGAATTCAAATCTTTTCAAAACTTTTTTTTCATTTATTTAAATGGAAGAAATCATATCATCTTCACTCTAGGGTTTTGTGATGAAATAATTTGAATTCATGGAGATCATAAATGCAAGGGTGAAAGTTTGGGAAAGTCATTTCATTCCCTCTCATTGAACTTTCAAAATTTTCAAATTTCACTCAATTTCACACAATCAGTCACACAACAATCAAACAAACAAGCATAAATATTTATTTAATATAACATTCCAAAATTTAGAATTTTGGGATGTTACATGATCGAACCCCTTTCTTCATGGTATATGGCGCTGAAGCTGTGCTTCCGAGTGATTTCCTTCACAATGCCCCTCGAGTGGAACTCTTCTCAGAAGCTGAAGCAAAGCAGGCATGCCAGGACGCAGTTGATCTCCTAGAGGAAGAGCGAGAGATGGCCTTGATCCGTTCAACCATCTATCAACAAGACCTGCGTCGATTCCATGCCCAAAATGTCAGGGGTCGAGCATTTTAGGAAGGAGATCTTGTGCTCCAAGTGCACCAAAAATGGCCTCACAAGCTCGCTCCAGCATGGGAAGGGCCCTTCATCATCACCAAGGTGCTCCACAATGGGGCGTATCACCTTTACAACGTAGCCAAGAAAGAAGACGAGCCACACTCATGGAACGCGGATCTGCTCCGCCGTTTTTATACCTAAACACCCGGATCGACGAGTTGTAGTAAGAATTCTTCAGTTTGTTTATCAAAGACATGATTTTCGCAGTATCCCAACGATTGTACTCGCACCAACATGTGTGTCCAAATCCCCTAGTGGGTGGCTTAGCTGCGAACCCGATACGCCTAAGTTTCAAAATATACTCCGAGTGAGAGCAATCCTCTCACTCAGGGGCTTAGCCGCGATCCCATACTCGCCTAAGTTTCAAAACATACTCCGAGTGAAGAGAAACCCTCTCACTCGGGGGCTTAGCTGCAATCCCGTACTCGCCTAAGTTTCAAAACATACTCCGAGTGAAGAGCAACCCTCTCACTCGGGGGCTTAGCTGCGAACCTGATTCACCTAAGTTTCAAAACATACTCCGAGTGAAGAGAAACCCTCTCACTCGGGGGGCTTAGCTGCGAACCCGATTCGCCTAAGTTACAAAACATATTCCGAGTGAAGAGGAACCCTCTCACTCGGGGGCTTAGCTGCGATCCTGTACTCACCTAAGTTTCAAAACATACTCCCAGTGAAGAGCAACCCTCTCACTCGGGGGCTTAGCTGCGATCCCGTACTCGCCTAAGTTTCAAAACATGTTCTGAGTGAAGAGCAACCCTCTCACTCGTGGGCTTAGCTGCGAACCCGAATCATTTAAGTTTCAAAACATGCTCCGAGTGAAGAGCAACCCTCTCACTCGGAGGCTTGGCCACGCAATCTGAGCTGCGCCACAAGTACAACCACTACAAAAAAAGACACATCTGTGACATTTTGGGCCGAACGAAAAAAAATTCTGTCATACTTATGACACTTCTATGACGATAATTGTGACAAAACCCGGTATCCTCATAGATGTGGTGGGCTCCTACTTCTATGACAAAAAATCATGACAGAAAATGGGCTTTTCGTCCTGGGCGGGCCGGAGACGCAGCTGCATGACATTCTTTGGGCCGTCCATGATGGAAAAAACCGTGGTAGAAGCGAGGGCGAGGAAAATATCGGGGTGTTCCCGGTTACGGGGGGTGGTCAGGGCCGAGCGACGCGCATTTCTCTCGTACACGCACGCGCGTGGGTGCGAGGCGTTGGGCTCTAACTGAACCCGAGCGGTTGCACTGCAGGCTACGCGTTACTGAACCCGAGCGATCGATCGATGGCTATTAACTGAAGCCGATTGAGCGATTCCTTCGCTACTACTGCTAACTGAAGCCAATCGATGCTGCCTCTGGATGAACAGGGAGCGTTGCTAGGGTGTTTGGATGAACAGTTCCCAGTGGGGGTGGATGAACAGGACCTCGTGTTGCCTCTGGATGAATAGGACCCCGATCGATCGAGCCGGTTGGGGCTGGATGAAAAGGACCCCATGGAGGGCTTGATGAATAGGACCACCCCATGGAGGGGTGGATGAATAGTAGATGGTGGAGGGGTGGATGAACAGTAGCCCGTGGAGGGGTCGTTGAACAGGAGCCCGAGGAGAGGGCTGGTTGAACAGTAGCCGGTGGAGTAGCGCGTGGTGGAGGCTGGATGAACAGGAGCCCGTGGATGAACAGTCACAGGTGGAGGCTGGAGGAGGTCGACGGTGGCTGAACAGTAGCCCGTGGAGGCTGGAGGGGGTCGACAGTGGAGATGAACACTATCCCGTGGAGTCACATTTTGCGGTACGCCACACCCCTCCCGATGAACAGGACCCCCGTTTCGACCGTAGCGCTCCAACACAAGTTCGTTTCCTCCGTTTTGCAGTACGCCACACCCCTCCCGATCAACAGGACCCCCGTTTCGACCGTAGGAGGTCCGTTTCCTCCGTTTTGCGGTACGCCAGACCCCTCCCGATGAACAGGATCCCATTTCGACCGTGGCCGGTCGAACACAAGGCCGTTTCGTCTGTTCTGCGGTACGCCAGGCCTCGTTTCCATCGGCTGTTCCGTCCAAGCCCTCCCGATGAACACGACGACGCATTTCGTTCCGACCCAGCCGGTTGTCTCCCCATGAACACGACGACGACATTGTTTCTCCGTTCCGACCCAGCCATGTACACGAGCCCTGGCCGTACGTACACGCGAGTAGGCGTTCGAGACCCCGCCCGTATGTACGTACGCGGCTGTATTTACTTTCTTGCACCCTGGCCGTTGTACGTACGTGTACATGCTACGTGCGCGCCTCTACTACGACATGTGCGCGCCTCTACATCGACCAGTATGTACGTACACGTTCGCGACCAGAATGACAACGCTACGTACGCTTCGACCAGGTGGGTCCTGACTGTCAGACACTTCCTTGCGTGCGAAGATGTAGCTGGTGGGTCCCAGCAGTCAGGGGGGCGGATCATTTTTTTTTTGCCCGGACGCACTTCCTTGGATGCGGAGATGTAGCTGGTGGGTCCCACAGTCAGGGGGAAACGTTTTTTTTCACGAAATACGGTGGCTCGTCCGGTGGGCCCCGCTATCAGGTGGAGGACTAAATATTTTGCGCGTAATAAGGAGGCACTTCCTTGCTGCGGCCGTGGAGCCAGCTGTCAGCCTCTCCACGTACAGTACTCTTCCGATGGAAGTCGGTCGTTGACCACCACGCCGCGCCGAGAGCACGACGGCGGTGGACAATGGCGAGGCCTAGAAAGGGGACGACGCGGAGCTGGGGAAGACGCGGCAGTGGATACCCACGCGGAGAGGAGTACGAGGGTTCACTGGTTCGGCTGCGATGTGAGGTTGCCGTCGCCGCAGAATAACAGGTGGTGTGGGTGAGTGGAGGGATGGCCTGGCCAGCGGTGGGAGTAGTAGGGGCGGTGAGGCCTCCGCGGCAGCACAGCCAGCCATGGGAGGCAGGAGCAGGCGGCACGACTGGCGCTACTTTGTGCAGCTGGAGCAAGAAGACCAGAGGTTGAAGAAGCACGACGGTCGTTGGATGGACATCGTATGGTCACTGCAGCTAGAATCATTTATATTGACTAAGTTGACAAAGCCCTTGGTACGCGTCAACTTAGCAGGCCCACAGGTCAGCTTCCGAAATGGTGCGCCGTAGATGTCAGGGGGAGGAATCATTTTTTGGGCGGGTGAAGCTAGAATATCCGAGATTGAAGAAGAAGCACGGCATCCGTTGGATGGACATCCAATGGCCACTGCTGCTAGAACCGTGTGTTGACTATAAGTTGACAAAGCCTTGAATACGCGTCAACTCTCTTTTTTTGAGGGGACGCGTCAACTTAGTAAGGCCACAAGTGTGTGGCAGAGAACTTGTAGCCCATTTGAGATTTGTAAGAATGTGCAGCCAATTTTTGAATTCTAATGGAATTTACTACAGCCCATTTACAGTTTGTTAAAAGTACAGCCCATTTCAACCAACCGTTCAAAACAGAATTCAATAAAAATTTCCACATTTTGATGTGATCCGAAATATTTTTATCCCGAAATTTCTAGTCAGATTAAATACAATTTCAATATAAATTTATATTAGGTAAAAATCCAACGAAACATTGCGGTCGCAAGAATTAATGAAAAAAAATCAATATCCAAAAATAATATTTTATAAAGTAATTACGTGTTTGGTGCATTTTTTATAGTTACTTCCCATTTTTTATAATTACATCCCATTTATTATTTCTTAAAGCCCATTTTCTTGTTAAGCCTAATGCATCCCTCCTAGGAAAGATTTGCAGCCCAGCAGGGCGGAGAATAACAACTTGACCTTGCCTGGGTATTCCTAAAAAAAGTATAGCTGGGCTAGCCCTTTTCAGCTTGAAAAAAATTAATCTCTGGGCTGGATATCTGGCCTGGGCTAGACGGGCCACAGCCCGCCTCGTTAATAGCTACAACGATGTTTTCGTTGTTGTTCAGAGGAGAAAAATTAATATATGGGCTAAACATCGCTCAAGAAAAACTCTGAAGTGCTCACACCTCAAAAGCACAAACACTGCTCGAGCTGCTTGGTCCCAGCTGTCGTCCGCTTCTTGTGCAATTCTCTCATTTATTGACTACATAGGTTGACAATGGTGTGGGACCGTGATGTCAGGAAACCAGGAAGCAAAAAAAATTATAGTTTTATATACTAATAAGGAGGCACTTGCATACGTGCGGCTATGGCCCTGGTGGGTCCCCACTGTCCTCCTCTCCAAGTAAAGTCATCTCCTCATCCTCATGTCCGTTGACCATGTTGGCAACGCGAGACGGCGACGCCATGGCGAGCGCAACAACTCGAAGGACGACGGAGAGGGCCTCGCGGGCCCTACGGATGGTCTGATACATCGCCCGCTGCTCATTCGGGAAGCCAGGATCATAGGGCCACATGTCCGCGACGGCATTATCGTTCGCTTGTTCACCGGTGCTCGTTGAGGAGACGGAGGTTGCAGCACAGGTCCTCCTGTGCGTGTAGCTCTTCCACCATTAGGGCGTCGAAGTGTGGCCGCACCTGCTCTATGGTAAACACGACATGAACCGACTTGGACAGTGGCGCCGGCTCCTGGTCGGAAGCTACGTCCATTGTCTGATTGTCGTCGCTCAGCTCGGCGAGGTAGCTGGTGAGCCAGCATGTCCGGCTGCTGGACCGACCCGCTGCCAAGCACGAGTTTGGCTGCCCTGGCCCACCCAGACCGCCTCCCTCGCCCGCGCGCGCTTTCCGCCCGAAACGGTCAGCGCCGCCCGCCCCGCTTCCCGGTGCATGCGATTGCTCTGCCTTCAAACGACACAAGTGCCGTCTGTCCGTCCTTCTGCCGCCCACATTAATGATACGCAGTTGCCGAGGCGGCTACTTCGGAGCCACATGTCCGTCCCTCCGCTGCCCACCATTGCTATATAAACTGCTGCGCCGGCCATAGCCGCAATCATCCGCATCCGTTCCTATTCTCCTGTCCACACCACTAATGCCCACCATGGCTTCCTCGCGCTCCAGCGCTCTTCGGGACGGGCGGAGGACGGACCACAAGGAGATGGCAGCCATTGCTGCTGACTGGCTGGTCGGCAGGCAGCCGGAGGACGACGACGTCCCAATGGAGAACATGGTAGTCGACGATCCGGCGCCAACCCCCTCCTCCGCGCCATCCTCGCCGGTGCATTGCACCATGACCATCGGCGAGGCCCGTGCCCAATATATGGACACGGTGAGGCAGAAGTGTGAGGAGCAGTTCCGGGAGGCGCAGGCCGACTCCGCCTACAACATTCATCTCCTCCAGGAGCACCTGCAGGCGGAGGAGCAGATCGCCGTGGAGCGGGCGGAGCAGGAGGCGCTACTCGACTCATACCGCTCCGCCCGCGAGGGCCGCCTCGAGCGCTGGCGGTACCGCATGCGGGTGGCGGAGGCTGCGGCCGCCTACGAAGAGGGCGATGAAGCGAGCGAGGCGCTATTTGGCAAGACCGAGGATGAGGCAGAGGACAATGCCGGCTCCAACGAGTCCCCGCTCCGCTGGCGTCGACGAGGCCCTGCTTCGCCGAGGCCCCGCGTCGTCAACAACGAGGCAGAGGACACCGCCGGCTCCGCCGAGGCCCCACCCTGCCGGAAACGAGGGGGAGGATTTCCTCTACTCCGCCGAGGCGGCGCCCGTCGGCAGCGAGACAGAGGACATCGCCGGCTCCGCCGAGGCCCCGCCCCGCTGCCAACGAGGCCGCGCCACACAGAAAACGAGGAAGAGTAGAACATGATAGGTCGCCGCCGCTCGGGTCCAAGTAAGGCCACCACTGCTACCCTTCGGTTGCTGGCACTGAGCTGTACATCATGGAGCAATTCTATGATTACAGGATGATTGAAGAGCGCTCCGTGGTTGAGCAAGCTCAAGAGATACAGTCATTTCTAGAGAACTTGAGCACTTCAGTTGTATGCTACCGGACAAGTTTGTTGCCGGAGGTATCATCACTATGCTTCCTCCTTCGTGGATCTCATTGGCACTCTTAATGCGGAAGAAAAGGCGAGAGCAAAGGACACACGTGCTCGAGGAATTGAGGGAGGATCTAGTGCCAATCTGGTACAGAAGAAGGACTTCCAGCCCCACAAGTTCAAGAACAAGGGCAAGTTTGATGGGAAGAACAAGGTTGTGCAACACACGAACTTCAAGAAGAAGAATGACAAGAAGAAAGGTGTTTGTCATGTGGGGATCCTGATCATTGGGCTCCTAGTTTCCCTAATCGCTATGACAAGCTAGGCGGGTTGACCACTAACGGCCGGTTAGCTTCTTGGCGGCGATGTGGAGTCGGAGAGCTATGTTGGAGAAGGACGCTGCTTCTACTTAACTGCTGGTGCAGTTGGCTGACTGACACGGGGCCCAACAGGCATCTGGGCCACATGTCGGTTACGCAACTGCACCTGCAGTTAACTCACTGAAGCTTCTGTTCGGATCAGCCGGACATAGGTGGGTAGCTTTGGTTAATTAATTATACCTCCAGCGCACCCCTTTTTAGTTGAAGAATGTATGAAATGTAATGAAATCCGGCATGTTTTATGAAATCCAACCGTGTATGAATGAATTTATTTCGATTAGTTCGAATTCTTGTATCACTGGCACTGGATGAACATGCAAAACAATACGTACTAGCATTATTCCCAGGGTGATCACCTCGTTTGCAGCAGTTTCACATGTACTCCCTCCGGTCCTTTCTAGTATGCATACAAGTTTTGTCTGCAGTCAAAGTATCTCTACTTTGACCAATCTTATAGAAAAAAGGATGCACTTTCACAATGTGCAAAGTAAAAAGGAACAGAAGGAGTACAAAGAGTTTGAGCAGCTTTTTAGCGTTCCTGTACATTGCAATCAAACACACAGGCCTGGCAATTCATAGAGAACATTCAAAACAATTCATGATTATGCATCTCAGCTATTCACATGTCAGAGCCAATATTTACTTCACAACTAAAGAATAAAGAAAAAAAGGATCGACGCTGCTGACAGCAAAGGGCGTCCCATTCGAAAATATCAAACGCATGTCTTGTTGCTAAAATCAATGAGCAAAATTTGACAAGGTTTTCCCATTCCAAAATATCAAATGCCTACGATTGTGGAATGGGCAGGGTTTGCCATCAGTTCGAACATTGACATGGCACCTCCTGCTAAATAAACCAGCTGTTCTTTTTGTGCAGTTCCACCAAAATCCACCAAATTCGCGCATAGCTTGTATGATTTCTCCCTTATATGTTGCAACTCTATGAACTTATCGGCACCTCCTTTCTTGTCGTGGAAATGAATGATTCGATGTATTCATGAACATTTTGTGCAGTTCCCATTGAAATCAAGCTGAGCACCCCTGTTTGCACAAATACAAAAAAAGTGATTAGCATAAAGCAAATTGTACTATGAATTGACAGTTTAAACAGGCACCTACATGGTCCATGTAGAGCACACTTTTAGAAAAATGGAACTCACCGGAAAGAATCCTAGAACAACATTGTACTCGCGCATCACAGCAAGAAAATGGAGATTTGTCAGTCCATCTGACCTGAAGTTAGTTTGGCCTTGTGGGGGGTAATGTAACCATCCTTCAACTGCTCCTTCTGATGAGAAGATAGACAGGGCTTCTTCATCCTAGCATAATCGGAACTAGTCACTTCACGTACTCCATATTCTTCTTCAGAGGAGGATGATCCTGTTGTGCAAAGACAAGAGGATAACTAAATGCTAGCATCCCTGTTTGCTCGAAAAAAGGAAAGGAAATATTTAAAACAGCAGAGATGAAGCACTTCTCAAGGACAATACCACTTTTTGATGACAGTATCTAAACAGTAGCACAACACCAATAGAGATGACAAAGCTCAATCATATGGATGAAATCAGTGGGCGAGTACCAACCTTTGTTAGGAGGCTTATTGTGTAGAGCATACAGATGAAGCACTTCTCCGGAACCATTTGTTGCTATCTACTGTGGTGGCCATGCTTACTATATACTCCTCGATTGGATTAATGTTTCCAACATCTTCTTGTGCAGTTCCACTAAAATATATGGTATCTTCAAAGAAGATCCCTATTTGCACAAGTAGAGATAATTACATATTACATTAAGAGTGGCATCAAATCAGTGGCAAAACAATTTCTTGTTCCAGCCATAGCAATAAATTAAGATGCAAAACTATATCATTACTTGTGTCATCACAGTTCCAGTGCTTCATTACAGCACCAGGAGTTGATTTTTGTTTTTCTTCCGCTTGTTCTTCCCCTTCATCACTTGGTTCAATAACAGACAAGCTTCGCCTTCAATGTAAGATTTGGCATGCCAATTAGGTTGCAGAAGTATAGCACTAAACAATGACATTAATTTTCCAATGAAAGTGGCAAAATACAGGCCAACAGTTGTGAAATATCCTTATCTTACCTCAATGGGATATTGCGGTACACATACAGATTGGAAGTCTTGTCTCCATTTGTGCAGTTCACTAAAATCAAGCAACATTACCGTACAAATAGCACAACATATGAAAGCACACTGCAGAATCATGTGAAAGAAGGCTAGTACTGACCTCTCATGACGCAGAATTCAAACAACTCACAAGAAGAAGATCTGAACCAAATTTGCCAACACGGATATGCAGTTCCACTAAGATCAAGCAATCAAGCAACGTTGTCGGTGTGACATTTTGGTTGAACTTCACAAAACACTCTTAAAACAAAAATGTTTTGTGCATTGCAACAAAAGGTCACAATGGCAACGAGGTGAAGTAGATAACCCTGTTTACACAGAGGTGCAAAGGAAACAACTAGTGGTCAATAATGGTGGATGACACATAAGCAAACAAAAAGAAGCATCTACCTTATCTAAATGGGAAAGAAAGCAAGACAGTAGCATTTCTCAAATGGTGGCATTGATTAATATTAACAGAGAGAATATATTAACAATAAAATTTGTTAAACATGTAATTTGCTTTTAACTGTGGCATTGCATCAATTTTCCAGCGACATTATTAGAGGATGTTTGTTTACAGGGACATTTTGGTGGAGGGACTAAAAAAACTCCGTCTCAGTCCCATGTAAACCAAACAGGAGGGACTTTTAGGGACTAAAAGTGGGCATTTGGGACTAAAGAAAGAAGACCCCGAGGGAGAGTCTTTTTGGGACTTTTTCCAACAGTTGCCCCTGCCACACATCGCACCTTGTCTCTATTAGTTCATTACTAGGGGTAACATGGTCTTTTAGTATGTCATTTAGTAACCTCTAGTCCATGTTTAGTCCCTGGAACCAAGCAGGTAGGGACTAGGGAGTTTTTAACGAAATAGGGCCTTAGATTAACAACAGCTAAAGAGTTGCACGGGACAGTGGACGCACCAGCACCCTGTGCATCTACCGATGGACTGGGGTGATGCACAGTCTGTTGCAACAAAGAACAAACAACCAAGGAGCATATTTGTGTTGGTCCCAGTTTTGTTATCTTTGGACACCTTTCCCTATGTGAGCGCAGCAAATCTAGTCCTGCTCAAACTCTACAGCCTTGTCCCCCAAAATAAAAGACCAGTTCGTTGCAGATGTGCGTACTGCGTTTGCCATTGTTTTCCCTTTTCAACCAATGTAGGTGCTGGATAGCCAGTCTGTACTAGCACTTTCCCCACTTTCTTTCCTCTGTGAACCACATCCTAGATTTATGCTATACAACTTTCCCCACTACTTTCCCCCATTCCTGTCCTCTTTGAACCACGTCTTAGATTCATGCGATACAACTTTCCCCACTACTTCCCCCTTCCTTTCCTTTTTGAACCACGTCCTAGATTCATGGTATACAACTTTTCCCACTACTTTCCCCCATTCCTTTCCACTTTGAACCACCTTCTAGATTCATGGTATACAACTTTCCCCACTACTTTCCTGTTTGATCCAACACCTAGATTCGAGTGCAGAAGCGGAAAAGGCCCAGATGCAGCTAGAGCAATGCAAGTGGAATAAGTAAATTATACCTTAAGGTTCTTGGGGTGTGGTTCGGTGGGCGACCGGAGGCCGTTCGACCCACACTATGTATGGCGGCGAAGAAGAAGGGGTCGGAGGCCCACCCGCGCCGCCGCTGGATGAAACTGAAGAGCTGCGCCGGTAGTGGATTCCCTCCCTCGCCGACGGCGACAACATTAAGCCTCCTTCCCTTCCCGGCGAACGGATCCTGCCGGCTCTTTGACCAGAAGTGAGGGGAGAGAGAGAGGCCAACGAAGTCTTTTTTAGATCTGGAGAGGGTGAGAGAGTGTGAAGAGAGCAACTACAAGCAGACCAGCAGTGAGGGGAGAGAGAGAGGCCAACGAAGTCTTGTTTAGATCTGGAGAGGGTGAAAGAGTGTGAAGAGAGCAACTACAAGCGCTGAGGCTCCAGCGTGTATATATATACTGGAGAGAGTGTGAAGAGTGCAAACCCTAGAAAACAAGCGCCGAGGCTGCAGCTTATACGTGATGAGGTGATTATACGGTCACTACGAGATTGTATAGCTCCGTACCCATCCATTTTGACTAGTCAAAGAATCCTCCTGGCACGAATTATGCTCAAGTGTAGTTATCGAACCCGAGACCTCAAGTTTGATGAGCGAACAGGCTAACCAGCTACACAACCCTCCCGTTATGTTCAACGAGAGGAAAATAACCTTTTATACATTCCTGCATTCGTGTGACAAGCATGCCGTGTTTTTTGTGTGTGTGGGATTCATTGGGATTTAAATCATAATCGTGTCATGTGGCTTCGGTGGTAAGACTATCCACAGTGGTGCAGAAATAATGCAGCCTTAGTCACCTTACCTCTCTCCACGTAGTACGTCGGGTCCCACCAGTCAAAGGGTGAAACAAACAAATTAATAAGAAAAATTAAAAGCGTCAGCGGTGTATCTTACCTCACACATCTCGCTACTGCTCGGGAACACTGTCCAATTGATCCCTCTGTTCGCTCACGTACTATTTTAAGTGAATCCTTATTATAACATGCACACAATTTTGGGCACTTGTATTCGACCCAAGTCAGTGTGCCACCGTATCTCGTACGACTCCCTCCGTCTAGGTGTAATAAGTCTCGTTAGAAGGTGCAGCGGGACCAAGGTGCAAGCAGATTGGAGGAGAAGGAGAAACTTGACCGGTCATTCCTCCAATCAAAGCCCTGATTTCTGTCTCTAAACGCAACAATTAATCAAAACAACAAAGAGATGCCATTTTAGCTACCATGCAGGGCCACGTATTAACTCGCATGCAAGCCGACTTTGATTTCTTGACTGATCAACGCGTAGTTGCTCTCCATGCATTGGGTTTCTGGGGGAGATAACAAGGCAAAGTAAGGAGTGTTTGATTACATTGCTTAGGCTGGTAATAGTGGTGAGTAACTTGGACTAATAACATGCATATGTTACTAGTCTATGTTACTACTACGCAAAGTTTGCCGTCGGAAGCGAGCCGATCTGGCTCTCCTGAGCTAGCAAGGTTTTTCTAGCACACCCAAGCTAGCTGGCCCACAAAAGCTAACATATTTTAACAGTTCCAAATGCCTAACCTTGCCCGGCTATGCTATAAGCTGTTATTGCTAAGGATCCAAATGCTCCCTCAGTAACAACGCTTGCTAGCAATGAGGCCAGGAGGGGATTGAGATGCGAAGTTAATGGACGACGCCTAAATTTTTTGGGAATATCTGATTTCCGTAGGATGACTTAACACCTATACGGAGGGAGTACTACTCCTCAGTCCAGGTTTGATGGAATATTCGTCACCTCTTCTCTTCTTGTGCGTACTCCATTTGTATCTCACTTCCTGTGGCTTCGCACTCGCACGATTTTCCAATTCTATGAACCTGTGTGTGCGTGTCGTGTGCGTGTGTGTGTTTAACAGCATGTGTATGTTAGAGAGAGCGACAGATCGACGTACTCCTACAGAGAGATGGTGTGTAGTGTATGATTTTAGCCGCGAGAGTTGGTGCATCCTCTCGTTTTCGGGCGTCTGGTAGGGACAGGCGGACAGCTGCCACGCCCGCTCCTGACCAGCCTGGTCCACCCAAAGCCCCTCCATCGCCCGCGCGCGCTTCCCGCCTGAAACGGTCAGCGCCGCTCCAAAGAATCGGTGCCGCATTCATGCCCGGGCAGAGCGGACGCGACCGCTCACTGGCGCCTGCGTTCAAGGGAGAAGCGGATTCAAGAGTGATGGTTGCTTCGTCCGTCCAACTAACTGCTGGGTCTATGTGATTTGACGGCTCATTGGTCATTATTACTGAGGTGGTAGGACTGCTGGATGTCCCACGCTTTCGGCGAAAGGAGGTGCTACTAGATTACAATTTTCTCCATTCTTACGGCGGAGGAGTGCAAGAGCAGTGAAAACACGCAGGCTCAGTGATTACATGGCCCACCTCACACTATCACCATATTTTCTAGACACCATGCGACACCTAACTCTTTACATAGTACTCCCTCCGTTCCTAAATACAAGTCTTTGTAGAGATTCCACTAGGTGGACTACATACGGAACAAAATGAGTGAATCTACACTTAAAATGCATCTATATACATCCGTATGTGGTTCATGGTGAAATCTCTACAAAGACTTATATTTAGGAACGGAGGAAGTACTTGTATAGTACGTACTATAATTTAACAGCGAGATAGTACAATGCTATGAAGCTTCCAGCTTCTATTACATGTATCTTGCTTCCAAGGTTGCCCGTTGCAACATTTCATCAAATACAAAGGAGACTAACATGCATGCTATTGCATCTCAATGATTGACAGATCATAGCAAGCATGTACTCCGTCCGTTCCAAAATAAGTGTCTCAACTTTATGCTACATACGGAGCAAAATGAGTGAATCTACTCTCTAAAATAAGTCTATATACATCAGTGTTTGGAGTATGTACTAGTAGAGTAGTAAAATTTTCTCCTCGTCCTGCGAGCCACCGCGCGCGTGGGCGAGGGAGCGGGCGTAAGGCGTACAGTACTACTACTAGTAAGCAAGCTTCACCTCATCTGCGAGCCACCGCGCCCGTGGGCGGTGGAGACGGCATACTAAGAAAGCTTCTCCTCGTTCTGCGAGTTGACGGGACACATCAAAAGTACTCGAGTGTATAGAGCCTTGCCTCTAAGGTAGGCCCCACATGGTTTGCCTCTTTTTTAACATAACGCGTCAAGTCGAAATTTGTTTATTCACCCGTGGTAGACAATCCTCCCTCCATCTAGTGGACAACCAGTACACGTGTCAAATTACCACGTGGGCTGCCTTTTCGTACAGAAGTGAGCTCCACCGTGTACCCGCGCGGGTGTGGTTGGGAAAGAGATGGGAGTACGTGCTCCGTGCGTGCACCTCTTCTCTTCGTGCACGTCCCCCACCTACGTGGGTGTGTGAGAGAGATACAAACCTAGACAAATGGCTTGTGCATTCGCGAATGTTTTTTGTTTTGGGGGGAGGTTGATTTCGTGAATGTATTTGTGGGAATATGTGTCGATGACATCTCAAACAAAATTTTGCATGCAAAGTGTGTGAAATGGAGGTCTATCCATATCATATATAAAGGGTCGGGCGATCCACGACAAGAGAGGGAGGGGTCATAGATATCGATAGAGTTGAAGAGAGGATCAAGTGGGTGGGTGCGAGATCGATGAAGAGAGCCATCGAAATTGTGTGTGTGTGCAAGTCAAAGATATAGGGTGACTGACCTAGCTACCGGTACGTCAGAGGGCACAGGTCAAGTTTGTGTGTGGTAGGGAGACATGACTAGAGCGCTCGATGTATCGGTGTGTGTGTGTGGGAGGGGGTGGGGGAGGGGTAGGCAGAGGCCTAACTATAGAGGTAGAACGACTCGTATATGTGTTGAGAAGGACAGACCCAGCTATGTCTTGAGGGAGACCGGTCGACTTCCATACATAACAGAAGGACGGGAAATAGGATGGGACAGAGAGAGAGAGAGAGAGAGGAGAGAGAGAGGGAGGGAGAGGGGTAGAGTGCTAGATGGGTGATGGAGTTGCTTCTCGAAGATGGTGGGAGAGGCCTACTAGACAAACTAAGGGTGGAACTGCAATATTATCAATAAGAGTGGGGATGTGTTTCTGTGTGTGCCTGTGCGTGATAGATCTGTCAGGACACATCCATGGATGATGAAGGGGAACCATGTGTTTGGTAAGCAAACCTAACTAGATCGGTAGATCAACTGTTGTTTGTCGGAGGAAGGGAGAGACATAACTAATGAGGTAGATCGATCGACGCGTGGGAAAAAACGAGTTATAAGGACCTAGCTAGCTATATGTATAGCGGGAGATCGGTCAGTGTACTTCCATTTGTTAGAGGCAAATAAGGCCCGGCGAGACGGATAGACAGAGAGAATGGAGCTAGGAGGTGGTGCGAGAGGCCCAACTACTAGCTAGATAGGGGGAGGAGTGTGCGGTTGTGAGATCGATGAAAAGAGGGGCGAGAGTTTACACGTGTGTGGGACCGTATGAGAGACACGAGGCAAGGACACATAAAGGAGGAGATTGAAGGTGCGTGTGTATGTTGTAGGCAGACATCGCTGGAGAGGTTTATCGATCGGTGTGTGTCAGAAAGGAGTTGTGGAGACTGTGGGAGAACGACCTAAAGAAAAAAATGAATGTGCGCGATGGATAGAATGCTGAGGGAGGGGGAGGGCGAGGAGGGCGTGTGCATGCACGAGTGAAAGTTAGTGGTAGGTACAAAGGTTAGAGGATTGTGTGGGTGTAAGAGACTAACAACGATCATAATTTGATATGAAAGTGGATTCATATATTTGAATAGGAGATCATAGTGTTTTAAACATATGCATGCATGAATATAGCGGTGATACACGTGTTGTGGTTTTGCACATGTTATACCATAATGTGATAATGCATGGCGTTTGCAACTCACAGCTAAATGTCGAACAATCTAAACCATACTATACATCGAACAATCACACATTTTATTTGAATTTGTGATAATGTGTGGCGTTTGCAGCTTACAACTAAATATCGAACAATCTAAACAATACTATATATTGAACATTCTCACATTTTGTTTGAATTTGTGGTAATGTGTGGTGTTTGCAACTCACATCTAAATACTTGTAGGCGTAGGGGGCGGGGCACCATACATAATGTGATAAACATATTATACATATGAGACATGGTTTAGTTTGTGAAGATCTAGCTAGAGCTTGAAATGTACTATGATTTGAAATAAACATAAAGTGGATTCAAAAAATCGAGTTCGAGTTCATATAGTACAGATAGTTCATATGTAGCTCGAGACTAATCATGTGGTGTGCTGTGAAGATAATACACAAACGATGGTTTAACTTGACAATAATGATGATTGTAGATCTTATTAAAATAGAGAAACGAATTCAAATGCTTTGACTTCACAACAATCATTATTGTAGATCTTATTCAAATAGAGAAATGAATTCAAATTTAGTTCATATTGAAGCGGTAGTATATACGTTTGGAATGCACTAAAACGTTCATTTGAGTACTTGGTTGCATGCATTATACACGTAGCGAAATATTTTAATTGAACATAACATGAATTCAAAGTTTTGAATGACATTTGTAGTGCGAATTGATTTGGTACACTACATGTTAGGCTTGTCCGGAAATTTCAACCCGCGCCTTGTTAGCCTGAAATATTTAAGATATATCTTTGTCTCGTTGTGCTCCGACAACTCCCTCCATCTCAACCAGCGCCTTGCTATTCCAAAATTACAACGCGCGTGAAAACTCCCACCTCCTGTGAAATCCCGACACGCAAAATGCCCGTGATACCCCTAAACCGAAAGAACCGCCTCAAATCGGTGGGGGTACTTTCGTAACTTACCCCACATTTCGGACAAGCACGTCCCTAAGCCATGGTTCCCACTCCCATCCCATCCGCCCACCCATTCGTACACCGAGGCCGGGAAAACCCGCGAAGTCCCACACCCTCCTCCGTTCACCACCCAGCAGGAGCCTCTTCCCCGACGACGTCGTCCACAGCAACACCTCGACGTCCCTCATCCATCATACCTGATGAGGATCCGTCGTCGATCTGGTCGTCCCGCCAGTTCAGCTACCCCGTCCTCCACCTCCGAGGAGCTGCCCCGATGTTCCCCTCGTCTTTCGCGCCACCTCCATTCCCACACAGCCGTCTTCAACTGCACCATCGGAAGAGCATCATCATCACCGTTTCCTGGATGAAGCTGCGGCCTAATCGGCGCCACCAAAGAGGTTGTACACTAATCGCCGCATTTTCTTCTTGATTCGATCTCACGGTGCTGCCGACGCTCGGTCCCGAGCCAACACGGCGCGGCTCCATCCACGGCGGCGTCGCCGGCCACTTCCTCCATGGCGTCGCTCCCTCGGCGGCGACGTCCACATCAATAGGACATGCTGATGCTTTAGCTCTCGCTCGCGCTGCTACTCTGCTCTTGCTCTCGGTCCCCTGCCTCGTCTGCTCTTGCTCGCGCTGCTGCTCTCGCTCTTGCTCTTGCTTGCGATGCTGCTCCGATTTAGCTACACTTCAGTCGACTGAATCGACTTTTGGGTCAGTCGATTTTCAGGGGGTGGGGGGCTCGCCGGAGTTAAAGAAGAACCA